>NC_082681.1:92013694-92313694 GCF_025265405.1 Mesoplodon densirostris
AGTGGTTGGGAGTCCGCCTGCCGATGCAGGGGATGCGGGTTCGTGCCCCGGTCCGGGAGGATCCCACATGCCGCGGAGCGGCTGGGCTCATGGGCCATGGCCACTGAGCCTGTGCGTCCGGAGCCTGTGCTCCACAACCGGAGAGGCCACAACAGTGAGAGGCCCGCGTACCGCAAAACAAACAAACAAAGAAACAAAACTTTACATTTCTTTAATTATCCCCTAATGTCCCCCAAATCTTTTGTATGGAAGGGCTGTAGGCAAGAAAGGTAAAAGTACTTTCATAGCAAAACATGTTTTAATCTAACTGTAAAGACATTACGTTTAGCAAATGGCCAGGACAAAATCCTGAATTTAAAAAAATTTTCAAAATGGGTTGACACAACCTCCTGTCCTTTTGTCTCTCTCACTGATCCCGTGAGGAGGCTGGAAAAGCTCATTCTCTTGCACTGAAGAGTCATATGCCTAACGTCTCGTCTCAGTTGTCTCAAACATCCAGATGCAACAGCCACAACGTACAAAGCCATTTTTAAAATTCCCCCTCTTCCCTCTCTCAGGGACGATTTACTCAAACCCCTAGCAGTAAACTGACACTCACCAGGGTACCGCACAGCGGCCGGGGAGCTCGGGCGCGAGTGCTGGGACGGGCTGCAGCAGCAGCAGCAGCGGCTGCCGCCAAGTTGAAGAAAAGCCTGCAGAGCGTTTTTCCCTTCTTGCCTCTAGTTTATCTGAAGCTTTCTCCAGCCCAGAACCTGATTTTACTTGCTTTCTTCCGCTTGTAGGAGAGAGCAAGTCAAACTTTTAACATTTTTTGGCCGACCCAGAGTTCACCTTTTGTAAGGTTTGCATCCTTCCCCCCCAGGCCTGGAGGAAATAACAAACACCAAAGTCAGGAGCTGGCTGCACCTCCCCCCCCCCCCGCCCCACCCCGCTCACATCGGGCAGCACAGCAGAAGCAGCCCAGGATGCAGTGCGCTAACTCTCCTGGATCTGGATCTTTTGTTTTCAAATTCTGTAAGTAACACCTATCACGACAGTCAGCGGCTCAGCTGCTGTTTCATAGCACGGGTACATCCACAGCCACCGAGCACAAAAGGATCATCATCCCTACTGCTTCATCCTCCCTGTACTCAAACACGGCTTTCACCGTATTTCAGCCAGTCACAGTCTCGCTAGTGAATCCACAGCTGCCACCACTGTTTCAGATGCCCCAAGACCACCCTTGCTTTTGATGAATTCCTAGGAGGACCCCAAGGACCTAGCACATAGTCATCCTCATGGCTAAGATTTACTGCAGCAAAAGGATACAAAGCCAAATCATCCAGGGGGAGAGGTGCACTGGGCAACATCCGGAGGAAACCAGCGCAAGCCTCCAAGAGTCCTTTCCTAGTAGAAGCACGCAATTTGTCCCTCCGGTAACGGATCATGACAACACGTGTGAAATGCTGTCCACCAGGGAAGCTCCTGAGAAACCCGGGGCCTAGCACATATCAAGATTTCAGGTTCTCAGGAGGAAAGCAGGTGTTTAGCATAAAGCATACTGTTTGGACAGATGGAGGAGTAAACTACACTTCTGAAGGAGGCAACTGTGGGAAACCTCTTGAAATCCAAGTTCTCAGACGTGACGTGAGGGCCAACAAGCCAGCCCTTCTAAGGATTATAGTCTCAGGCCTGCTATGTTAACTCTATTCTGCACAGTACTCAACAGCAAAGCTTCAAAATACATGACCTGGAAGAACTGGAAGAACTGAAACAAACAAATCTACAAGAACAGCTGGAGACTTCAACAACCTCAGTAATACACAGAACGGAGAGAAAGCAAATTAGAATGCATGTGTGAACTGAACGTTCTCACAGGTATAGAACCCTCCACATAACAACAGCCGAATATACCACATTCTTTTCAAGTGCATATGGAAGTTTCACCAAGGTAGACTATATCTTGGGTCATAAAACAAATATGACCAATTGCAAGATAACTGCAATCATACAAAGAATGTTGTCTGACCAAAAGAGAAAAACCACCAATAAGTAAGCCCAAGTTAGGAGGAAAATCTCCAAACACAAGGAAATTAAATCACATACTTCTAAATAATCCAAGGACCAAAGAGCAAGGATCAAGGAAAGTTACAAATGAATTTAAACAAAATGAAAATGAAAAAACAACCTACCAAAAGCTGCAGGATGCAGGTACAGCAGTGCTTAGCCGTCAATGTACAGCATCAAATGCTTGTATTAGAAAGAATAAAGAACCCAAATCGATAATGAAAGCTTCCACCTTAAGAAAATAGAAAAAGCAAATCCAAATAAATTCAAAGCAAGCAAATAAGGGAAATAGAGATTGGAACAGTTATCAGAAAAAGAAGAGAGTTAATCAACGAAACCCAAAGCTGGTTCTTTCAAAAGGTCAATACAAATTCATAAACTTCTACCCAGATAGACAAAAAAAAAAAAAAAAAGCAAGATAACTAAAGACACAACTTACCAACATCAGGAATGAAATAGGTTACAGATCCCACAGAAATTAAAAGGATTCTATAAATAATTCTACATAAGTACTTTTGGCAATTTAGGCGAAATGGAACAAACTATCAAAGCTCAGCCAAAAAGGAACAAATCATCTATGTTAAAAATCTAGTCTGTAGTTGAAAAACTTACAGAAAAGGAATCTCCAGAGCCAGATGGTATCCCTGGAAAATCCTGCCAAACATTTAAGAAGCAATAACCGCAATTCTACACAATCTCTTCAAGGAAACAGAAGAGAGGGAACACTTGTTGAATTATGTTTTCAGATTAGCATTACCCTCATACCAAAGTCAAACAAAGACAGTAGTAGCAAATCAAATTCAATATATAAAAAGAATAATACAGCATGACCAAGTGAGGTTTACCCCCGAAATGCAAAGCTGGTGCAGCATTAAAAAATCAATCAAGCCACCACAGTAGCCTACCAAAGATAAAGAACCACATGATCGTTATCTGTTGATGCAGAAAACGTATGTGACAAAATTCAACAGTCGTTTATGATGAAAACATTCAGCTAACCAGGAGTAGAAGGGAGCTTCCTTAACCTGGTACAGAGCATCTAGAAAAATACCTGCCCCTCCATCCTACTTGATGGAGAAAGACTAAATGCTTTCTCCCTAAGATCAGGAACCAGGCCAGGAGGATAGCCAGTCTTACTCCTGCTATAAGTCAACATTGTACTGGAAGTCCTAGCCACTCCAGTAAGAAAAGAAAAAGAAATAAATGGTTTAGAGATTGGGAGGGAGGAAATCAAACTGCTCCCATCCACCAATGACATGATTATCTACCTAGAAAATCCCATGAAATCCATTAACAAAATCTCCTATAACTAAGAAGTGAGTTTAACAGGGTCGCAGGATACAAGCTCAACACCAAAAATTCAGGCATATTTGCCTGTACTAGCAATGAACAATTAGGAAATTAAAACAAAAAAAAGACTTGTGCATACCATTTATAATAGCTTCCCCCCAAAACCTAGCGAAACTAAGCAGGATCTGTATGCTCAAAACTACAAAATGCTGAGGAAAAGAAATATAAGAAGACCTAACAAAATGGAGACACATACTGCGTTCATCTGTTGAGAAATTCAATATATTTAGGATGTCAACAGTCCCCAGATAGATCCATCAATTTCATACAATTCCAATCACAAATCCAGGCAAGGATTTTTTTGTACATATAGGCTAACTGATGATAAAGTTTCTGGGGTAAGGCAAAGGAACTAGAATAGCCAAATAATTTTGAAAAACAAAGTTGGAGGACTAACACCAATGTCACAATTTACAATGCAGCTTCAACCAAGATATGTAAGCAACTAAGTGGCCATGGAGGGGATGAATAGATAATAGAAAATGTGGTGACATATACAATGGAATATTATTCAGCCACAAAAACGAAGAGAATCCTGCCTTTTGCAGCAACATGAATGGACCTGGAAGGCTTTATGCTAAGTGAAAGAGAGAAAGACAAACTGTATGTCCGACTTATATGTAGAATCTAAAAAAGTCAAACTCACAGAGATAGAGTTTAGAATGGCAGTTGCCAGGGGCTGGGGGAAATGTTGGTCAAACGGTACAAACTTCCAGCTATAAGATGAATAAGTTATGGGGATCTAATATACAGCTTGCGGAGTATAAGGAACAAAACAGTATCATATATTGAAAGGTAAGAGGGTAGATCTGAAATGTTATCACCACAAGTTTTACAAAGGTAATTCTGTGAGGGGATAGAGTGCTAACTAAGCTTATCGTGGTAATCATTTTGCCCTATCTATGTGTATCAAATCATCACACTGTGCACCTTAAACTTACATGCTGTATGTCAATAATACCTCAAAGAAGCTGGAAAAGATAAGAGTCCCCAGTGTTTCCAGTGGGAGAGCCCTCCAGCTATATTCTGTGTCCTCCTGACATCTCCCCATCATTCCTTAACTTTCCCTTATTACTGACATGACAAGTTGAGCCAGGCTCATTAATCCTTTCTCTCCTCAGCCTGGGAACCCATCATTTAGTGGAGAATGGTATTCAGAAGCTAGGATCTAGCGGTAGGTGTACTTATTGTCATTGGGATGTTGCTGTTTTCAGGAAGTTTGGAATATATGTGTGAACACAATCACACACACACACATATTTCTATATTTATATATCAATCCATCCACATATGTACACATATCTATTGAAAACCAGGAGTTCTCACGGAGACCTTTAATTCCAGTAGAACTCCTCAGAAGTTGTTCCAGTTTACCTCCTTTCCATATTGGAAATGCCCTCTTCCAAAAGTGACAGACGTGGCTCCCACCATCCTTATATATTCACTCAGTTGACTAATCCCAATGCATATAAGCCATCCCTCCTCCACAGAGGTCCTCCCCCCGTGCTATGCTGAACCATCCCTTGCCCTTGACTTCCGCACCTCACTCAAGCCTGAATCCCTGAGCCAGTTAGCCTCCTCCCCACAGAACCCCCAGGGATATCCTCCTTACCGCCTTGGGCTCTGACCTCCCAAATTGGGATGCCCTACGCGCATATACTTGCCTTGCCCGGCAACACCTAATGGCTTTAGGACTGAACTGCTCAGGTACAAAAGAGAAGAGAAGGGAAGGGAAAGAAAGGGTAGGGACAGGGGAAAAGTGAATATATCAGTTAATCAAGGTGAACTGGGCCAAATCCAAGCAATATGATGAAGCCAGTGGGTTTTTTCCTCACTGTTCTCCAGCTTCCCCTTCCTGCCTCTCTCCTTTGCCCCAGTTCCTTTCTCATTCTGAAGTCCTGCCCTCCATCAAGAGTAGCAATGTTATGAGGGGCATGATTCCCATATTATAACTGATTTCCGCTGGTTGGCTGACATTCAGTGTGGATGGTGTCCTCCCTGCAGCTCTTACACTCAAGCCCTCTGTCTCTCATGATGGACTAGAAGGTTTCACCCCTCTTCAGTAATTTCAGGTGTAAGCAGGAGAGAAGGTGGAGGGCCCATCTTGGAGCCTCGGGTCCTTCAACTGTGAAATGGGGATGACCACAGATTGTGGGACAAACACAGAGAGCAGCACCAGACACCTTTCAATGAGTGCTACGTGCCGGACCCAGTGCATCACAGGACTCCTTGATATCCAGGAGCACGTCAAGTAGACTGCCCCGCCAGGACTGTGGCACCTGCTGTTCCTTCCGCCTGGAATGCTCTTCCTTCAGGTAATCCCACGGCGTGCTCCCTCACCTCCTCTAGGTCTCTGCTCATTCGTCATCCTTCAGGGAGACTTTCCCTGATTACATTGAATAAAATAATAACATCATCTCCACATACCCTTTCCCCTGATCCAGCCCTATCTTTCTTCATACATAGCACCTGCCACCCTTGATTTACTGATTGACCAACTCTATGAAATGAGAGACTTGGTCAGTTTTGTCCTGTCACAAACTCCTCGAATAGTACTCAGGTACATGGCAGGTGCTCAGAAAACATTTGCTGAACCATAGCTGGGAGCCGGGCCCTTTACACACACTGTTAACATGCACAGGTACCCTCCAAGGTGGGCACTGGCCCCATTTTATTAATTATGATACGTACTGAGACTCCAGGAGACAAGTGACACCCTCAACAACGCACCATCAGCACGTCGTGTTCCAGCCTTCGGAATCATACCCGCCGGGTTTCCAACTCCCTCAGTTCCTGGACAGAGACCTCACAGCCGAAATGGTAAGAGATTTTACTACTGACACACAGACCCCAAACAGCTCAGATACTTTACACCTTTAGACAAACCCCTTCCTAAAGCAGCTCAGAGACATCACACCTTGGGACCCAGAATCACAACAGTTCAGAGGCCTCACACTCTGGGGTTCAGACGTCTACATAAGGGTCTAACACCCAGTGACTCTAATGCCCAAAAGCTCAGAAAATGCACACCCAGGTCTACAAGGACACCAAGCCCTACAGACTTTGTACCATGGCTCACAAAATCCACTCAGATAAAATATCCCATTCACCAAAAACTCCCCCAAATGCTCAGGGACGTCAAATGTAATCAAACAGCATCTGGGATGTCAGACGTAGCGGTACACATCTCCAAACTGCACGACACACGTTACTTCCCAGGGAGAGACACCAAAAAAGTTGAGTGACCCCTCCTTGGCCTTAATTATATGAATCTGCGCGACTGACCCTGCGGTGCCACACGCTCCAGACTGAGTGAAGGCTAAACAAGACTGTAAGAGCTCGAGGAAAGACACCACCACCGTCACCCTGCACAGCCAGCGACTGCGCCGAACCTCGCCACCGACCCGGGCAGCTAATCAGCCCCTTACGGATAGTCAGTCTTGGAGTAGTCAAACTCGGAGAAAATTGTACACTTTTAAAATGCCCGCGCGCTCACAAGCACACGCACACGCACACGCACACGCACACCTTTCACCCTGAGCGCCAATTCGGCGACCACTCTGCCTGTCCCAGACAGACAGCCAATGGGAACTGGGCAGGCGAGGAGGGAGGGGCAGGAATAGCGGGATTTCCGGCGCCGCTTGACACCCCGGAAGAGTTTATTCCGGGAGTGTCGCGGCGACCAATGACCGCCCAGAACGCTTTCTCGATTTCGACACACCCCCCACACGCATCCCGGAGCCAATCTCTTGCTCCGTTGCTCTCCCCACCTGGATGTGACCATGCAGAAACGAAGGGGTGACCCTGGAATAGATAGAAAAGAAGGCTGCAGGCTGAGAACGGGTGTCCCCTCGGCCTCGAATGTGCCGGGACGATGGAGCGGTTAAAATGGGGATGGACCCAGCGGCTCCCTGAGTGCCTCCGCTGGGACTTGTGGTCGATGCCCGACGCGGTGTAAGGGGACCCTCACTGTTGTCACAGAGCTCAATGGATTATTCCAGAACGGACGCCCCCTCCCCAATGGTTCCTTCCCGACTCGAAGGTTTTCCCTCTGCCCCTCAGTGGTACGTTCCACGACAAAACCGTTTCATCTCGCGCGCCCCTTGGTGGGGGGATCGGGGAACAGCAGATGTAGATGCCCGTGGACCATTGCTGGCCGGTTCCCAAAGGGAGGGAGGGCAAAGTTAGGATGAAACCCTCGCAATTCTGTGGAGTCTTGGATTTGGGAAAAAGTCTTCCTACGTGGTAGGTTACCTCCCTGCAGTGACACCAGTATAACAGGGAGCATTACAAGAAGTTTTCTCTGTGCTGGGCCTTGTGATTGCTTGTGCCTCCCTGGGTAATACAGAATAGGCCTAGTGGGGCAAGCCAGCCACTGTCCCCCAACGGGCAGGAGGGATAAAGCTCCAGACTGGGATCAGAAGGCCTGGTGAGGGGCAGGCCTCTGTCCATGACTGTAATCGGTGGAAAGGACAACCGTGCCTTCGGTTCCGTTAGGGAAGGGGACATCTCCCAGGGGTCCCAAGGACACTGACTACATGAGATAAAGACCATGGGCTCTGTCACCGTTCTGTTACCCCGTACATGTACCCTAGCGGAATCCTCGCCCTTTCTAGCTGTGCCTGTCGGGACAGTCAGTTCTGTAGTAGTGCAACTCAGAAAAATATACATTCTGAAAACGCCAGCGCGCTAACAAACACGCTCTTGTGCTGAACTCCAACTCAGCTACCGCCTTGCGCGGGGAGGGGGGGGGAATAGCGGGATTTCCGGCTCCGCTTTGCGCACCGGAAGAGCTTATTCCGGCAATCTCGCGGCGACCAATCACCGCCCAGAACGCTTTCTGGCCCCGCAATCTCGGAGCCAATCTCTCGCCCTGTTGCCATCCCCACCTGAATGTGACCAGGTAGAAACGAAGGGGTGAACCGGACACCCCCAGGAAGTGATACCCCGGGGCGGTGTGGGGGGTGCTGTTTCTCACTTCAGTCCTGTGGTTATTCTGGTGGGTCTAATGTGAATGTGAAACTGTACCATGCATCGCAGTCACCTGGAGGGCTTGTTAAAACACTGATTGCTGCCCCCCATCCCCGAGTTTCTGATTCAGTGGGTCCTTGGTGGGGCCCGAGAATTTGCATTTCTAACCAGGCTCAGCGTCCCTCCTACACAACTAAGTGGTGGACTCTAGGATTCCTACCTCCCTCCACCACGTTATCTGTGAACTGTTCCTTCCCTTCTCTCCCTCCCTCCTTACCCCCCAACACATCCAAAGGAACAGTCTCATCGCCAGACCCTGAAGATCTTGAAGGGAGCAAAGGTCTAAGCATCCTGTTCACTGCAGCAGAGCGTCTGCCCCAAGAATGATGTGAGGAGCCGGTAAACAAGCTTTACTTCTCCTGCACCACTGAATGACAGCATCGTGGCAGCATGTATCAAAATGAAAAATCCTTACAATGCTAGGTCGGTGAGGGCAGAGACTTTTTTTTTTGCCTAGTACGGCCAGTCTCCCCAGTGCCCAGCACATAGTAGGCGCTCAGTGGATGATTGGTGAATGACAGAGTTTTGACCCAGCAGCTCCACTTTAAAAATGTATAATCAACACACACATTCACAGAATTGTGTGTAGAAGGAAGGTAGTAGCAAACAATTGTGTAAAACCTCTTTATGTCCATTAAGAGTCGATGATGGTTGGATTGTAAACAAACGGTGAGGGGTTCATGTTATACCATGGAGCACACACTGGCCATGGAACAGCATGAGAGGACAAGTGTGTACTGATCAGAGGGATCTTCTTTAGGACATGCTGTTAATATTAGGTGGGAGGGGAAGCAAATGGGAGCTGCTCATCGTGGGGCCTGCTCTGTGTGTGTGTGTGTGTGTGTGTGTGTGTGTGTGGTTTAAATACAGATATATATTTTTTTCTTTTTTTTTTTGCGCTACGTGGGCCTCTCACTGTTGTGGCCTCTCCCGATGCGGAGCACAGGCTCCGGACGCACAGGCTCAGCGGCCATGGCTCACGGGCCCAGCCACTCTGCGGCATGTGGGATCCTCCCGGACCGGGGCACGAACCCGCGTCCCCTGCATCGGCAGGCGGACTCCCAACCAGTGCGCCACCAGGGAAGCCCGGAGAGAAATATTTTTGAAAGGAACAAGGAAGCACCTCTAACTAGCCCCACTGGTAGGCCCAGGAAGCAGAGAATGTGGAGGAATGTGATGACCTGTGTAGTCAGTGTACTGATGTACTAATGGAATCTTTCACAGCAGCCACTTATTCACGTATAATTTGAATAACTCTGTCTAAAGCAAAGTCATGTGGTGAAAACAATACCTGTACCACAGAGCATTAGTTTGTGAGGGCATCTGGAGGTTTTCCAGCAGCAGGGTTCTCAAACTTACATGCCCCAGGGCCAGGCAGTTATTGTGCATTGGGGAATGCAGCTCATGTGAGGGTAGGGAAGGCCAGCACATGGGTATGGTAAATGTTCCCTGCCAATCTGCTTCCGGTGTGGGTACGATAGAGAAGATGGGGCTGGTGCCGACCCCAGACCCTCACAACAACCTCCTCAGCATCATAAATAGTGGTAATTGTCAGGATAGCAACAGTTGTTACCTCTTTACTCTGATGTAAACTCCTTGGGAGCATCCCTCAACCTCTTCATCACAGGACACTCACACATGTCAGATGAGTAAGATAACCGATCCTCTGAACACAGCATTCAGGGACTAATTAAGACTGACTTAGGAATTGGTTCTGCCCATGATGAATGAACAGGTTTGGATTTATCCTCCCACTTTATGTAACTAAAACTTTGGAAGTGACGGTCTTCAGATGCACTACAACAGGCATGCAGGATGCTGATACCTGAGAGAAGGGGGAAAATGAGGTGAGCACTACACTTTCCCCCAGCTTACTTCCTGGAGAGGATTTCCAGGCATCAGTGCAGGGAGCGGGAACCCAGACAGAGGCCAGCGAGAAGATGGGGCTGGCGCAGACCCCAGACCCTCACCCCGTCTGAGATGGCATCCACAATGCTGCTATCGCCTACTATCTTTGTGCAGGAACGAGACCCCTGCATGGGCAGGGCTTGTGATTTTCCCAGCGAAGCTGGAAGTCTGGGTTCTTGTCATATTCTTCTTTTTTTTAATGATAGAAATTAAATTGACAAAAATTGTGGTTCAGTCTATCTCTGTGTAAGTCATGTAGAACAATATGTCTGGGAGCAGGATTGAGTCTGAGTGCTCCTTTTTGGAGCCCTTTTAGAAGACAGCAGGAGCTCAGGAAATGGTTTGTGAAGTAACGAATGAGTGAATGAATGAACGAACAAATTTAGGAGTTAACATTAACATCCAGAAGGGTCCTTGTTCTCAGCCAGTGATGTTCCCTCTTATTCCCATACAGTCCTCTTTCTCCTCCGTTCCTAGGGTCCTCAGTCGACACTCCAATCCCCACGTCGGTAGGCATCATCAATGCCCTTTAATGCCTTCGTCCACTTGGTGTATCTTCCCAGTACTCACTGCCCACAGCAGCCCACTCTGATTCCTTCTTCTACTTTTCAGCCCCAGCAGAGCCCCATCTGGAATCGATCTCTCCACAGCCTAGCCCGAACACTGGCACTGGTTCTGGCATTTCCCTGAGTGTTGATCTCAGCTTGTCCTCTTCCTATCAGCGGTGTGACTGGTTCATTCCCTTTCTCTCTCTGTTCCTCTGTCTTCTCCACTGTGAAATAGTATCAATCCTCACAAGCTTTCACGAGGTGAAAATTAAATGACCCCAATAAGAGTTTTCGCAGGGCCTGGCACAGAATAAATGTGAGATAAATATTAGCCAGTATTATTAATGTTTTTGTCATTATTATTGTTTCCAGAGATGCTCTATTTTTTTTTAAATTTGCCGTGTTCTGAATTCTTTTGGCCATTACCTACACCAGGACATTTTTTTTTTAAGAAGATGTTGGGGGTAGGAGTTTATTAATTAATTTATTTATTTTTGCTGTGTTGGGTCTTCGTTGCTGTGTGAGGGCTTTCTCTAGTTGTGGCAAGCGGGGGCCACTCTTCATCGCGGTGAGCGGGCCTCTTACTGTCGCAGCCTCTCTTGTTGCGAAGCACAGACTCCAGACGCGCAGGCTCAGTAGTTGGGGCTCACGGGCCCAGTTGCTCCGCGGCATGTGGGATCCTCCCAGACCAAGGCTCGAACCCGTGTCCCGTGCATTAGCAGGCAGATTCTCAACCACTGCGCCACCAGGGAAGCCCGATGCTCTATCTTAACCATCAGTTAACTCCTTCTAACATCCTTGGGAGGTGGTTATTATTATTAATCAGTATTTTACAGATGAGTAAACTGATGTACTGTGCATCAGCTCACTAACTAACTGAAGCTCACCAGAGGGGGAAACACCATACTCATACCCAGGTCTGTCTGGTCACAGAGCTCTTGCCCATTACCCCTGTCTGTGCCTTATTCCACATCAGTGTCAGTGACAGCAGTAGCCACTGACATCAGAAAGACAATCAAAGCCAATCAAGACCACATCTGCATAATCCCGGAAAGAAATGTGGTCCCCACCGCATGAATTGGAAAGACCAGATATTCGGAGTACTCTCAGTCTCAGTGACCACTCCTCTCTGTGCATGTCCTGTGGGCTGGAGAATCCATCCTGTGGGTCTTGTCCTCCAGAGACCTCTTAGTCACTTGCAGGATCATGTCCAAAGCTGAACCCACCTCTCCCTGCTGCTGGGCAAGGCATTCTGAGGCCCCACGTTCTAGGAACCCTCTGCCCCTTGCCCCAGCTGACCCTTCACAACCTCCTTCCTGGCACTCCCTCCTTTGCGTGGCTGCAACAGGCCACATTCACCCCTGATTCTGCTAATAGACCAATGGGCAAGGAGACTGAGGTATCAAAGAGTTAGACAGCTTGCCCAGGGTCTCTCCACTAGTTCATGGCAAAGTCTGGATTCACACACTATGCTCTCTGACTGTGTCCTGACGTAAAACAACATTCTCTTCCGCCTCTAGTATAGCAGGTGCTCTTTAAATCATGCTCAGCTGCCACATGCTTTACACATGATGCCTTCTCATCATCATAAACAGTGGTAATTGTCGGGATAGCAACAGCTGTTACATCTTTACACTGACAGAACCTCAGGAGTTTCCGTCAACCTCTTCATCACAGCGCACACACAGGTCATATGAGAAAGATAACTAATCCTGTGAACAGAGCATTCAAGGACTAATTAAGACTGAACTAGGAATTGGTTTTGGCCATGATGGAGTAACAGGGTCTGGATTTATCCTCCCACTGTAAATAACTAAAAAATTGGAAGTGACAGTTTTCGGATGTGGTACAACAGGCATGCAGGATGTTGATACCTGAGAGATGGGGAAAAATGTGGTGTGCACTACAACTTCCCCAAGTTTACTTCCTTGAGAGTCTTTCCAGGCTTCAGTTCAGGGAGAGGGAACCCAGGCAGAGGCCAGCATTCTACCAGAGCTGAGGAAACAGAGTTCAGCACTCAGGGAGGCCAAGGCAGCTAGAATTCCTAGAGCACAGGACCAGATAAAAGGGAGTTTCATGGAGGGGGAGGACTGCAGAGAGAGAGAGAGCTCTGGAGCTCTGCACAGGGTTCCCTGGGAGTCTCCTGCTGAATTCTGATCAGCACGTGTGTGTGTGTGAAGAAACTACCTAAGGCTGGGAAAAGAACCACCAAAAAGGAGTGGGCGTAACAACCCCAGAGCTCACAGAGGGATGGAAATAACTCATCTTCTCGCCTACCAGAGGGAAGAAAACTCTCATATTATGCAGATATCTTGTAGATTACTTAGCAAGATATTACCTCAGTAGTGGGGCAAATTAGCCCTAGATTAGTGACTGCTCTTGTCCCATCTAACAGTGCTTGAAAGCAAGCCTGAAAAGGGTAAAGTTGTTTCTATTAAAATAGAAAGTAGCTGTGGAAAGATAGGTGGAAAATCACAAGCTATTTGTAAATTAAACAACACTTCAAATTAATACAAGGATCAAAGGAGAAATAGAAAATACACCATATCAAAATTTATGAGGTGATGCCAAAGCTTCATAGAGGGAAATTTATAGCATTAAATGTTTGTATTAGAAAAGGTAAAAGGCCAATGATCCTTCAAAGATCAATAATCTTCCTTAAGAAACTAGAAAAATAAAATCAAATTTAACCCAAAACCAGCAGAAGAAAAGGATAGCAAACATTTGAGCAGGAATCAATTAAATAGAATTCAGAAAGTCAGTACCAAAGAAATAAACGAGACCAATGGTTGATACTTTGAATAGATTAATAAAATAAGAAACCTTCAGCCAGATTGTCTAGATTAGTGACTAGAGAGAAAAAGAAAAAGAAAAAGGAGTGACACAAATTACCAATTTCAGTAATGCCATAGGGCAGGGGTCCCCAACCTCTGGGCCACAGAACTGTACCGCACAGAAGAAGGTGAGCAGGCGGGCGAGCGAACGAAGCTTCATCTGCTGCTCCCCATCGCTCCCCATCACTCACGTTACCACCTGAACTATCATTCCCCCTCCCCCCGATCCGTGGAAAAATTGTCTTCCACAAAACCAGTCCCTGGTGCCAAAAAGGTTGGGGACCACTGCCACAGGGGACATCAATACAGAGCTTTCAGATATTAAATGCACAAAAGGGAAGATTTTAAAAATATTATTCAAAAACTTTGAGATTATATCTAACGTTAAGTGGTCTCACTACACACACACAACCTAACAAAAAACAAAAATAAAGGGACACAAGGAAATTTTAGGAGGTGTTGAATATGTCTATTACCTTGATAGTGGTGATGGTATTATCAGTGTTTGCATATGTCCAAGCTCATCAAATTGTGCACATTAAATATAAACAACTTGTTGTATATCAATTATATTTCGATAAAGCTGTTTAAAAAAGGACAGCAGAAAAAACGTTATCTAAAAAAGTTTGAGGGCTTCCCTGGTGGCGCAGTGGTTGAGAGTCTGCCTGCCGATGCAGGGGACACGGGTTCGTGCCCCGGTCCGGGAAGATCCCACATGCCGTGGAGCGGCTGGGCCCGTGAGCCATGGCCGCTGAGCCTGCGCGTCCGGAGCCTGTGCTCCTCAACGGGAGAGGCCACAACAGTGAGAGGCCCGCGTACCGCAAAAAAAAAAAAAAAAAAAAAAAAAAAGTTTGATACTTAAATAAAATGAGAACATTCCTTGAGAAATGCTGAGTAGCAAAGGCCACTCAAAAAGAAATAAAGATGAATAACACTATATCTGTTAGGAATTTAATTCCTTTGCCTAATTTTATGAGGCCATTGTTACCCTGATACCAAACTAGACAAAGACAACACAAGAAAAGGAAACCATAGACCAATATTTTTATGAATATAGACACAAAAATCCTTAATAAAATACTAGCAAACCAAATTATACAGCATGAGCAAGTGGGTTTTAATCCAGAAATGCAACATTGATGTAATATTAAGACTCAATTAAGTTAAATATACCACATCAATAGAATAAAGGACAAAAACCACATTATCATCTCAGTAGCTGCATAAAAAGCATTGGGCAAACTTCAGCATCCCTTCATGATAAAAACACTCAAACTAGAAATAGAAAGAAACATCTTTAACCTGATATAAGACATCTACGAAAAACCCACAGCTAACACCGTACTTAATGGTGAAAGACAGAAATGCTTCCCCCTAAAATCAGGAACAATGCAAGGATGTCATCTTTTACCACTTCTATTCTACATTGTTCTGGAGGTTCTGGACAGGACTATTAGGCAAGGGAAAGAAATAAAATGAATCTACATTGGAAAAGAAGTAAAACTTTTCTATTTGCAGATGACATAATCTTGTGTGTAGAAAATCCTAAAGAACCCCACCCTCCCGCACAAAACTATTAGACCTAATACAGGGGCTCAACAAGGTTACAATACAGAATCATATACAAAAATCAATTGTATTTCTATACACTTACAATGAATAAATCAAAAATGAAATTAAGAAAACAGTTCCATTTACAATAGCATCAAAAGGATAATATACTTAGGAATAAATTTAACAAATGACATACAAGACTTGTACACTGAAAAATACACAAAACATTGTTGAGTGAAATTAAAGAAGATCTAAATAAGTGGAAAGGCACCTCACATTCACGGATTGGAAGACTTAGTGTTAAGATGGCAATACTCCCCTAGTAGACCTACCGATTCAACAAAATCCCTATCAAAATTTGAACTGCTCTTTCCCCCCAGAAATTAACAATCTGATCCTAGAATTCTAACAATAACAAATAAAAGGGTCCCGGAATGGACGAAACAGTCTTGAAAAAGAAGAACAAAGTTCAAGTACTTACACTTCCCAATTTCAAAACCCACTACAAAGCTACTATAATCAAGACAGTATTGTACTGACATAAGGATAGTATATAGACAGATAATGGAATAGAATGGAGAGTCCAGAAACAAACCCATATCTCAGTGGTGAATTGATTATTGTCAGGGGTGCCAAGGCCATTCAATGGCAAAGAATAATGTTTCAACAAATGGTCTTGGGATAACTGGATGTTCACATGCAAAAGAATGAGTTTAGATCTATACCTCACACTGTATACAACAATTAACTAAAAACTGCTCAAAAACCTAAATGTAAGAGCTAAAACTATAAAACACTCAGAAGAAAACATAGATGTAAATGTTAATAATCTTGGATTAGGCAATGATTTCCTAGGTATGATACAAAAAGCATGAGCAAGAGAAGAAACAAAAATAGGTAATTTGGAATCATCAAAATTAAAACTTTTATCCTTGGGCTTCCCTGGTGGCGCGGTGGTTGAGAGTCCGCCTGCCGATGCAGGGAGCATGGGTTCGTGCCCCGATCCAGGAAGGTCCCGCGTGCCGCGGAGCGGCTGGGCCCGTGGGCCATGGCTGCTGAGCCTGCGCGTCCGGAGCCTGTGCTCTGCAACGGGAGAGGCCACAACAGTGAGAGGCCCACGTACCACAAAAAAAAAAAAAAACAAAAAAAACTTTTATCCTTTAAAGGACACTATCAAGAAAGTGAAAAGACAACCCATTGTATGGGAGAAAATGTTTGCAAATCATATACGTTATAAGGGACTTGTATCCAGAATATACAAATAAATCTTACAACTCAATACAAAAGACAAACCACAGAATTAAAAAATGGGCAAAGGATTTGAATAGAAATTTCTCCACAGAAGATATACAAATAGCCCATGAGCACATGAGAAGGTGCTCAACATCATTAGCTTCAGGAAAACAAAAATCAAAGTCACAATGAGTTACCACTTCACACGCACTGGGATAGCTACAATAAAACAGACAGATAATAACAAGTGTGGAGAAATTGGAAGCCTCATACAGTGCTGGTTGGAGTGTAAAATGGTACAGCTGCTTTGGAAAACAATATGTCAGGTCCTCAAAAGTTAAATATAGAGTTACCATATGACCCAGCAATTCCTCTCCTATGTATATACCACAAAGAAATAAAAACTTATGTATAATCAAAAAAACTTGTATATTATGTTCATAGTAGCATTATTCATAATTGCCAAAAAGTACAAACAATAGAAATATCCATGAACTGACAACTGGATAAATAAATATGGTACATTTTTACAATGGGATGTTATTCAAAAATAATAAGAAATGAAGTACATCATGGATGAGCCTTAAAAACATTTTGTTAAATCACAAGAAGCCAGTCGCAAAGAACAGTATATTGTATGATTCCATTTATGTGAAATGCTCAGAACAGGCAGACAGACAGAAAGTACATTGGTAGATGCCTAGGGTTAGGGTTTCTCGTTGGGGTGATTAAAATGTTCTTAAATGTTCTTAAGTTGTGGTGATGGTTGCACAATTTTGTGAACATACTAGATATCACTGACTTGTTCACATGAAAGGAGTACTTTGTGTGATATGTGAATTATATTCCAATAAAGTTGTTAAAATTGATATAAGTAAATAAATTAATTAAATAACACTTCAGTCCATGTCAGATATTCCAATAATCCCAAAGCTTCTCTGGAAATGACTGAGTCCTGCAAATGCTGGCATGTCATGTGGTGGATGATAACTGTATTACTTGTTGTGTGATAACAAAGGAAAGCAAGTCAAAGTTCTATTCCTGCAACAACTTGCAGCTCAGTACAGGAGGTTGTCCAACACTTGGTACACACAAGTTATAAATTAGTGACTTCATATATATCTCCTCCGTACTGACTCAAGGATTGAGGGAGTGTTCTTCCAGTCAGGAGCATAAAGACTATTCAACTCAATAAATATTCAGTAAGCTCACAATGTTTCAGGCAGTACCTTGAATCAGCATCCCACATTGTATGTTCTAGCCAATCTGAACCTCTTTCTGTTCATCACATTCCCCATGCTGTCTCTGATTTCCACAACCTCATACATGCTGTTGTAAACAACCTCATACATCCTCTGTCAGGGATGGTTCCCTCCATGTTCATCTGGCCAATTCCTGCATACCTTCAGCTCTCAGGTTACACTTACCTTTCTCTAGGGGGCTTTATCTGTCCCTCTGAAATTAGGTTATTTCCTGCTATGTGCAGGCAAATCCATATAATTATCTTCTTTCTGATAGAAAGCACTTATCCCAGTTCCTTGTCAGTGCTTGTTTTATCGAATGTCTCTCAACAGACTAGGAGTCCTTGAGGGTAGAGATTGTACATGTCTTTTCCTCCCTTGAACCCCAGAACCTAACATAATCTGGGAGACACGGTTTTACATATTCATTGCTTACACAGCATCCAGGCTTCAGAAGGCATTGATATACCTCATCTTACAAAAAAGATTGGAAGGAAATATACCAAAATATTGAATAATCTCTAGATCATGGGGTTATAAGTGATTTTAATTTTCTTATTTATCCTTTTGTTTTCAAATTATCCATAAAAACCAAGTCTAGTTTTTATAATGAGAAGTTAAAAAAATCAAATTTATTAACTGAACTCTTCCATTCAGACTTAACCTTTGTTGGATGAACAGGAATTTGATGTATGATTTCATATTTGATTATTTCCCCATTCTAACATCTGATATTGAACTACAACAATGAATATGTAGCACCTGCTGGCTAATTTCTGTGGTGTAAATACTCCCGCCATTGCTGATGTCAAGCAGCTGACAATCTAACAACCGGTTTCCAAATCCCTGGATGTTTAGGGATCAGCATGTATGATTCCTGTGTGATCTGGCTCCAGCACACTGCTGAGTGCGGTGAAAGTAAACGAGATTTTCGAGAGTCCTGGCACCCTTCCCCTCCTCACTGATGTGTGTTTCACGGGCCCAGGGTTAATGACACCTCTTGGGCCATAACCCGGCTGTTTGCATCTCATATTTCCCTTGCTGGGGGGGAGGAGGAGGAATAAGGTTGGGCCTCAGGGCACTGTCCTCATGGAATGTATGGAAAACTAGGTGGTATAATCAAGTCTCTGACCTGGGCTCAAAACGTGTCTATGCCTCTGACCTCCTACCTCTCAAGTATACACCATGAAACCCAGGCACTCAGAGCCACAGCGGCTCGCCTAAGGTCACACACACAGTAAGTGATGGAGCTGGGATTATACTTCAGATATGCCTTTCCCCAAAGCCAGAGTCAGTTCAGCCACCTCTGTGCTAGGAGGCCTTTCCTAGGAAACAGGTACAATAAGTGAGAACATTGTACCACCTGGCTCTGGGGACCAGGACAAAGGCACGTTTGATCGATGACATACTCACTCTCTAAAGTCTGAAGTGCAGGAAACCTTCTGCTCTGGTTCCTTTCTTTAACAAGGGGGAAATATTATCCACAGAGCAATATTGTTGTATGAAGGCTGAGACCTACTTTACTTCCCTTCTGATGCCATCCGTTGGAACATAACACTAAGCATTAGTAAGTAAGTGAATAAATAATGTTGGAGAGGATGAGGGGTAACAGTTACTTTCTTACACTCCTGGTGGCACTGGGAGGCAGCTAGGAGCATGCATCAAGATTTAAATGTAAACGCTGTAGGATCGGCACATTTTATTTTTAAAATGTCTTCTGATCAAATGATTGGACAGATGTACAATGATTTCTGAAGACATTTTTTGTAGCTGTATGTGAAAAGGTGGAAACCTGGAGATAAATATACATCCATAAATATTTGATTGAATAAAATTGTCTAGTTCCATGTATGGGGTAATATGCATTTAAAACTCTAAGTATGCCTTGAAATCTTCAGGTTACACTCACTAAGAAAAACTTGGCCTATGTAGAGAAAGTGTTAACATCACAAAAAGCATAATCCACTGCCCCTGGTATTTTTTCTGGGTTAGGTATTGTACACATGCTTTTTGTGTCAGTCCAGACCCATCAAGGAGCTGATGCTAAAGCAGAATTCAAAGTGCAAGAAATTTACTAGGGGAAGCAACTGTGAGAGAAAGTGAGACTTCAGGGGAAGTTGGGAGAGCCATCGGATTCTGATTCTGGTGTGATCCCCAATGAAGGAGAGAGAAGGAAGAAAAGCTGGGTGGAAGCATCTTAGACTGCAGCACTTTTAAGGAGAGTTTGCAAGGTCATTGGGGAGTCCGTGAGTCAATGTTGGCAGTCAACTTCTGCTTCTAGCCGAAATGGCATAACTAGTGGTAATTTCCCACTTGTAACAACCAAACAACAGACCACATAAATGAAACAATGGTTGACAAATCATTGTACATCAGGCAATGTGAAGGACAGTGCTACCTGAGAGAGAAGAAACAAAAGAGGCATGAACAATGACTGCCCCAGATTACTGCCTAGAGTTTTCAGTCTGCTGCAGCACATGGAGGGGAACCCAGCTGGAGCCAATGGATTCCCTGAGTTAGAAGACAGAGCTGAGGTCTGAGGAGATCAAGGCAACTAGAGTTCAACAGGTGCCAGAGAGGAGAAACCTACAAAGTGAGTGAAGCCCAGGGATCATGCATGTGAGGCCAGGGAAAGTACCATCTGAAAGGAGTAGAGAGAACACTGCTTAGTGCTTGGACTTGGGTGGTCATAGTGCTGGTGTAGTCAGCCAGACTGGAAAACCTCAGGATTCATGGGACATTAGATTAGGACTCAGAAGGGTCTTTACTCAGTAGTGGGAGTAATTCGCCCTACTGTGAGCACTGTTCCAGTTCCACCTAACAAATAATATTAAAAATAAGGAAATGGATAATTGAACCAACCAACCAACCAACCAACCAACCAACAGACAAGCATATTAGTAGTGAATAAGTAAATAATAATGGAGAAGATGAGGGATAATGCTTACTTTCATACACTGCTGGTGTAAGCTGGAAGCCAGGCTAGGAATATGCTACAAGATTTAAATGTAAAATCTATAAGATCTGTAGGACCTTAGAAGGGTTTCCATCAACACCTGGATGTGAGGTAACTTCCTGAGGCCAGAGAAAATCATGTCAAAGATTAGAGAAGACAATACCTAGTGCTTGCACATGTATGAGAATAGTTCCCCAAAAGCCAGGCTGGAAAACCTCAGGATTCACGGGCTGTTGGGTAGAGAACTCAGAAGGATCTTTTCTTGGTCATGGAGAATAATTAGCCATCGACTGACCACTGCTCCAGTCCTACCAAAGAAATCATAAAAGGAAGACCCAAAAGGATCAAAGTGTTTCCAAGCAATTTAATTGCATACTAGAAAAAACACAAGAATGTTTTTAGCAATGTAAAAATATCCATCATTCAACAAGGTAACATTCAAAATCAGACATCCAATCAAAACCTAGCAGGCATGAAAATAAGCAGAAAAATTATCACCTCATAATGAGGCGATAAATGAATCAATTGAAACTCGCTCAGAACTGAAACAGATTTGAGCAATAGCAGACAAGGACATTGAAACAGGTATTATAACTGTATTCCATATGTTCAAAAACTTAAGACATGTAAAACATAAAGAAGACACAAATGAATTATAGATGAAAACTACAATGTGAAAGATGAAAAATACACTGGATGGGATTAACAGCAGAGTAGATATTGCAGAACAAAAATACTGAACTTGAAGACAGCTATAGAAATGATCCAAAATTAAGTACAGGGAGAAAAGAAATACTTTTCAGCAATTAACAGAGCATCCATTAACTGTGGGACAACTTCAAGCAGCCTGATGAAGATGCAGTTGGAGTCCCTGGAGGAGTGGATCAAGAGGTGGGGACAGATAAAACATTTGAAGAAATAATGCTCCCAATTTTTCCAGATTTGCTGAAAACTATAATCCCACAGATGCAAGAAGCCCAACAAAGCCTGAGCACAAATAACATGAAGAAAACTGCACTAAGGCAAATAATAATCAAATTGCTCAAAATCAGTGATAAAGGAAAACTCTTAAAGCAACCAGAGAAACAAGTCGTGTTAATTACGGAGAGGAAGTTTTTTCCTCAGAGACAATCCAAAGTGATGATAGTGTAGCAACATCTTTAAAGTACTGAAAGGAAACAAACAAACTCTGTAAACCTAGAATTCTATACTTGGTGAAAATATCTTTCTGAAACATGTTGGGCCTTCCTGAGGACAGAACTCCCCACTGCCCTCCCCCCACCCCCGTGTCCCCTGCCTTTTGTTTGTAGAAAAGCTTTAGCCTCCTAGGCCTTCCCCAAGTTCAAAAGAGCAAATTTAATCAGAGAAGCGAGAAAATGCAGAAACAGTCAAAGAAAACAAAATACTATTAGTTTAGTCATAAAACAAAGTCAAGGACCTTTAGTTCCTCCTCAAAAGCTATAGGTAATATTCTGAGCCATGTCCTTGAGTTGCTTTGCAGATGCTAAAACCCCCACCAGGTGGAGGAAGTTAACTGCATGCTGACCACCAGCACATAGACCCCAGACTGGCTGGAACCAGAAGGTTGATGATTGAGATTCCCAGAACACCCTGTTACCTCACCTTCAACCAACCAGAGAATTGAGCATGAACTGATCATGCACCCCACAACCCTCTCTTTCCTCTTGCCTTTAAAAACTCTTCCCTGAAAGCCTTCTGGGAGTTCAGGTCTTTTAAGCATGAGCTGCATGTCCTCCTTGCTTGGGCCCATGTTGATCACCTTACAATAAATGTTGTAGTTTCCTTCACCACGAATCGGTGTCAGTAGTTTGGCTTTACAACACTTGGGTGAATGGGCCCAAGTTTGGTTCAGTAACATTTCAAAAACAGTGGCAAAAGAAAGTCTTTTTCGGACACACAAAATCTAAGAGCCTCCATTACCAGCAGCCCCACTCTACAAGAAATGTTAAGGCAAATCCTTCAGGAGGAAGGAAAATGATAGCAAATGGAAACATAGATCTACACAAGGGAGTGGAGAGCACCTGAAATAGTAACTGCATGGGCAAAGGTATGAGAATTTTTCCTACTATTTAAATTTTTTTCAAAGATATTTTCTGTTTATGAAAAACCACAATGCAGTGTAGGGATTTAAACATACTATGTGAAAGTAAAATGTATGAAAGTACCTTGCAAAGGTTGAGTGCAGAGAAATGGACTATTACTGTAATATTCTCATAGTATAATCTAGCTAAATAAAAATACTTTTATCTTACAGCAATAGACTTTTAAGTAATAAAAGTATATGTGATAAGTTCAAGATCAAACACTAACAAAACAAAATTTATTGCTAATAAGCCTACAAAGTGGAAAACGAACCACACACAAAGTACCAAAAAAGGAAGAGAAAAAGCACAAAGGGAACAAAGGGCAGGTGGAACAGAAACAAAATCAGCCTCCCAGGAACAGTCCTGCCTTACTATTTCTGTCACATTCAGTTATAGGCTGACAGCAGCCTGTGGGAAGTGTAGTCTAGTAAAAATGTGGAGATGGATTTCAGAATGCAGCAGCTGGTGCCCTCAGACAATTAAATTCCCTGCCCTCAGATTCCTGAGACGCACTTCCTAATGGCACCCACACTATCTAGAAAACTTTTCCCTCTGATCCCAGTTAACTTCTCCTATTCCTTCTGTTCTGAGGTTCCTGGCACCTCAGGCAAGCTCCTCTGACTTCCTTAAAAAGGCAGATAAATGCTGACAAAATCCCGTTCATTCCTTCTAAACTAGGTAGTACTTGCAAGTTTGTTGTAATTGTTTGTAGAATTGTCCATCTCTCCCAAGCCCATGGGAGTGTGGTTTCAACATTGTAACTCCAATGCCCAGCTCAGTGTTCTGGAATTCACAGCACACCCACCCCCTCTTCAGAGGAGTGCAGGGTTGTTCCCAATGCCTGTAGCTTTGTTCCTCTAGATATCCTTGTGTCCTGGTCCCTCACCATCTTCAAGTATCTGCTCAAATGTCTCCTTTTCAATGAGGCTGACCCTGAACAGCCATTTAAATCTGCATACCCAGCGATCAGCACTGCCAGGCCTCCTTTCCTTCACTACTTTTCTAATAACACATAACACACTGCCTCATTTGTTGATTTATTAAATTCATTGCTTATTGCTGTCTCCCCCACTAGAATATAAACTCCACAAGGGCAGATTTTAGATTGCTTAGTGCACTGGTGCATCCTCAGCTCCTACAACACTGTCTGGCACATAGATGATCCTCAGTAAACGTCAGTTCCTGGAATGAATGAAGTGCCTGGTGCAGAGTAGGTGCTCAGTGAAAGGCAGCCTTTATTATTGTTGTTTTCCCGATTGAGCGATGCTGGAGGGGAGACAGTGAATGAGAGAACAGTGCAAATTGCTGGACATAGAAGAAGGAGGAAGTTATTGGATGTGGTCACCACTCACCTAGTTGCCCAGACCAGAGCCCTGGCAGTTGTTCCCAACTGAGTAGATGCTTCTCACTCCCGCAGAGTAGGGGTCAGCCCCATTAGTCAGCCCGTCCATACTCAGCACAGAGGGGCACTGAGGCAGAAAGCAGGAGCTGGATCCTTTGTACTTTCCTCCATGACCACTCATCAAACCTCATGTTTACTTTTTAAGTGTTCCAAACTCCCAGTCACCCTGTGTTTGATTGTAAATATTAAAAATGGATATCTTACCATGAAAAATATGAATGTTTTCACTGCAATCTGATCTATTCCTTCTGCTAAAGAACAATCAAGTGTAATAACCATGATTATTTCTGCCAATCACCATGGGGTGAAGACATAAAACTCTAATAGGAATGATTAGGCCCATTTAACTGAAGAGGAAACTGAGGCTTAGCAAAGGAAATAACTGGACTAAGGTTAATAGAATCAATAAGAGACAAAGCTCTGATTTAGCAACTCAACCTGTGAACTTTCTCTCACACATGTCCTGGAAAATATTCACACTTCTGGGAAAAACTATTATAATTTAAACTCAAATAATGGGAGTGGACTCATAAGCAGATATGAATGCTTGGCCAATTTCCTGTACAACAAACAGAGGTTAAAACTACTTAAGAATTCACAAGTGAAATAATAAAGTTTTACTGGATAGAAAATGATGAAGGCTCATTAAAACACCCTGAATGAAAAAAGGTCTAATTTTGGCTCATTTAAAAGTAATTATAAATGTAATTTTTACATGGTTGATATATATAACCTAAGAGACAACACATGAATCTTTAATTTTCTGCCAGATAATAGGTATCATATTATATAAAACATTTTATTTTGTTTGAGCTGTCTTTAATGTTTTTTCATTGGTCTTTTATTTTAAAAGGTAGAATACTTAAAAAGTCATGTAACTCCAACGATACAGAAAAAGGAAGTAGCCCACACACAAACACTATTAACATTTTTGCATATCACCGTCCAGGCATTTTTCTCTCTCTAGGTGTGAGGATGGGTATACATATACATAGTTTACAACATTTAAAATATACTTTATATACAAGTTTTGCCCAGCATGTTTTGTTAAAGTGCTTTATTGTTAAATTTATGTATTTTCCTTTAAAATGCAGTACATTTAAAAGCAAATATGGAGCCCTGAACATGTAGCAAAAGAGAACAGTAAGGGAAAAATCTGAGATAATATAAATCTTACATTAAAATCTAGGTGAAATACTGAGTCAGTACTTGATTGAAATGACATGATTTTTGTGTATCAACATTATATGTCCAGAAAAGCAAAAGAATCAGTTAGAAAATATCTTAGAATAAAATACTGAGAAAATCCAAAATGAAATCTGTAGTTCTTCATAGAAGAAAACAATGAAATTTTACTTACCACTCTAAAAGAGAATTTAAATGAATTAAGAGACTCTCAAGATAGTTTGGTGGTGAGGTTGGTGGTTGGCTGGGGTTGAGATGAGGGGTGACAGTCACCATGGCCCTCTGCAGTGTGGATCCTCCAGGACGCAGTGATGTCATGGTACTACCTCACAATTATAAGATTTTGTTGCCATGGCTCACTTAGGGTGCTATTTAGGGGAGTTATTAATCAGCATCACATGAGTTCATATGTCTTCAATCTTAATGTCTCTGCTTTGTCTATATCCAATTGAGGGGTGAGGAATAAAAATATTATACTCTGTGATACGGAGCTGTGGTGTACTCAAGTCCCAAATGCTATTGACAGATATCAGGCATGTGCCTTGATCAGATGATCTGTAAGTTATTAATATTATGCTCACTCATCAGTGATCCTGAAGGAATATAGTCTTTTTGGGACAGGGATATTTGTCTGTTTTGTGAAATGCTGTACCCCACACATTCAGAAAATTGTCTGGCACATAGTAGGCACTTAATAAATTGATGTAGATTGAACGGATTGCTCTGGTTCTCCATGAAACTAAGAGAACTTCCAGGTCAAGGGCTCTAGATTTTGGAAATCCATTCTCCAGGACACTGCTAGAATCCTGCTTAACATCACTGAATGTTGACTCAATGAATGAAATAATTTCCAGAGTTAAGTCATTAAGTATCTCCTTCAGAGTTGTTACTTTCTTGGCAGTCCATCTGAACTATGACTTGATACTTCTATTTAAATAAAAAATTCCGTTTGGCAAAAAACTAAACACACTCAACTAATTAAAATTAAATACAGCAAAACAAAATAAGACTATAAACTTTTAAAACATAAGGTTCAGACTGGGTATAAGTAATCATAAAAATTGCATAATTCTACATATTCATAGAGACAAAATAGAATGGTAGCTCCCAGGGGCTGGATGGAAGGGGGAATGAGGTGTTGTTGTCTAACTGATATAGAGTTTCAGTTTTGCAAAATGAAAAGGGTTCTAGAGACTGGCTGCACAGCAATGTGACTGTACTTAACACTACTGAACTGTACACTTAAAAATGCTTCAGATGGTATATCAAAACCAGCCTTCACACCAAAGACATTAGACACACACAGTCTACACAGGGACACTCCCACATAAAAACACCTCTTCAAGACAGTAAATATCTGTTTCTCCTAAATTCGTAGAAACAGAGAAAGTTAAATAAAATGAAAAGGCAGAGTAACTACTTCCAGTCAAAAGAGCAAGAGAAATCCCCTGAAAAAACGAATAATGAAATAGACCTCACCAGTCTACCCAGACCCCAAGTTAAAAAAAGTAGTAATAAAAATAACTGAATTAAGAAAGATTACCAATAGAAACACAGATCACTGTAACAAGGAACTAGAAAATGTAAAGATGAAGCAATCAAAAATGGATAATTCAATTGCTGAGATAAAAAGCAATGTAGAAGCAATGAATAGCAAATTAAATGACACAGGAGAACAAATAAATGATCTGGAAGATAGAATAATGGGAATCACCAAATCAGAACAGCAGACAGAAAGAGAAATTTAAAAAAGAAAGTAGCATACAAAATCTATGGGATAATAGAAAATGTGCCAATCTATGCACAATAGGGGTTCTAGAAGGAGGAGAGAAAAGGAGCTTGAACATGTATTTGAAGAAATTATGGCTGAAAACTTCCCAAACCTAAAGAAAGAAACTGATATCCAGGTACAGGAAGTACAGAGAGTCCCAAACAAGATGAACCCCAACAGACCCACACCAAGGTGTCATAAATAAAATGGCAAAAGTTAGAGATAAAGAGAGGATTCTAAAGGCAGCAAGAGAAAAACAAAGAGTCAGTTACAAGGGAACCTCCATTAGGCTATAAGCTGATTTTTCTGTAGACACTTTGCAGGCCAAAGGTAGTGGCATGATATATTCAAAGTCCTGAAAGGGAAAAACCTGCAACCTAGGATACTCTCCTAGCAAGATTACCATTTAGAATAGAAGGAGAGAGAAAGAATTTCTCAGACAAGCAAAAACTAAAAGAATTCAGCAATACTAAACCTACCCTAAAAGAAATATTGAAGAGTCTTCTCTAAAGACAAAAGAAGGAATAATCTATAGGAAAGGGAAAATCACAATAGGGAAGGGAAATACATAAAAGGATTAAAGATAACTTAAATAAGCCAGTACATATATTAAAAACCAATGAAAAAATTGTAAAAGTGATTATAACTACAACTAACAGTAAAAGGATAAACATGGAGATGTAAAATAAGACATAAAAATCACAAAATGTTGGGGAGGAGAGTATAAAAATGTAGATTGTTTAGAATGTGTTTGAACTTGAATGAATATCAGTTAAAAGTAAGTAGATATAGTTATGGGCCAACATACTTGAACTCCATGGTAATCACAAATTGAAAACATACAATAGATTCATAAACACCAAAAAGAAAGGAGCTCAAGCATACTACAAAAGAAAATCATCAAACCACAAAAGTAAAAACAAAATGAAGAAGAGATGAATAAAGAAGAACTACAAAAACAACTGGAAAACAGAATTAAAATGGCAGTAAGTACATATCTATCAATTATTACTTTAAATGTCAATGGACTAAATGCTCTGATCAGAAGGCATAGAGTGGCAGATTGGATAAAAATACAAGAACTTGCCATATTCTGCTTACAGGAGACTCACTTCAGGGTGAAAGACACACATAGATTGAAATTGAGGGGATAGAAAAAGATACTTGACACAAATGGAAACGACAAGGAAGCAGGATAGCAATATTCATATCAGACAAAATAGACTTTAAAACAAAGGCCACAAAGAAAGACAAAGAAAGACAGTATATAATGATAGAGTGATTAATACAATAAGAGCATATTACAATCATTAACATATATGCACACAATATAGGAACACCTAAATATATAAAACAAATACTAACAGACATAAAGGGAGAAATTGACAATAATATAATAATAGTAAGGAGGTTTTATCACCCCACTGACATCAATGAATAGATCATCCAGACAGAAAATCTATAAGACAACAGAGGTCCTAAATCGCACAATAGATCTGTTGGACAGAATTGATATCTATAAAACACTACATTTAACAAAGACAGAAATACATATTCTTTTCAAGCACTCATGGAATGTTCTGTAGGATAAGCCACATACAGGGTCACAAAACAAGCCTTAACAAATTTAAGAGGATAGAAATTATTTCAAGCATCTTTTTTGACCACAATGGTATGAAAATAGAAATCAACCATAGAAAGAAAAACAGGAAAAGAATGAACAAATGGAGACCAAGTCACATGCTACTAAAAAAACAAAAATGAACAAATCGGTCAATGATGTAATCAAAAAGGAAATCAGAAAAACGTCCAGACAACTGAAAGTGAAAACACAAGTTTACAGAATCTGTGGGATGCAGCAAAAGCAGTTCTAAGTGGGAAGTTCATAGCAATACAGGCCTTCCTCAAGTAACAACAAAAATCTCATATAAACAACCTAATCTAACACCTAAGAGAATTAGAAAAAGAAGAACAAACAAAACCCAAAATCAGAAGGAAGGAAATAAGAAAGAGAGGAAATAAATAAAACAGAGATCGAAAAAACAATAGAAGAGATAAATAAAACCAAGAGCTGCGTTTTAGAAAAAGATAAACAAAATTGACAAGCTTCTAGCCAGGGTCATCAAGAAGACAAGAGAGGAAGCCCAAATAAACAAAATAAGAAATGAAAGAGAAGAAATACCAAGCGATACCACAGAAATACAAATCATAAGAGAGCACTATGAACAGTTATGTGCCAACAAATTGAGCAGCCTAGAAGAAATGGACACATTTCTATTAACATTCAGCCTGCTAAAACTGAGTCCAGAAAAAACAGCTAATTTGAACAGATCAATCACTAGAAGTGAAATAGAATCTGTAATAAAATAACTTCCTGCAAACAGAAGTCCAGGACCAGACACCTTCACTGAGAAATTCTACCAAACATACAAAGAAGAACTTATACCTATGCTTTTCAAACTATTCCAAAACTTCGAAGAGGGAGGAATGCTTTCAAACTCATTCTAGGAGGACAACATCACTTTAATACCAAAACCAGACAAAGACTCCACAAAAAAGATAATTACAGGCCAATATCACTGATGACCTTAGATGCAAAAATCTTCAACAAAATATTAGCAAACTGAATTCAACAATACATTAAAAGGATCATATTCCATGATCAAGTTGGATTTATCCCAAGGATGCAAGAATGGGTCAATATCCACAAATGAGTCAATGTGAACACTCCCAAAGTCATTCTATGAGGCCACCATCACCTTGATACCAAAACCAGAAAAAGAAATGTACAGGCCAATATTTTTGATGAATATAGATGAAAAAATCCTCAACAAAATATTAGCAAACCAAATCCAACAATACATAAAAAGGATTGTACACCATGATCAAGTTGGATTCATTCCAGGGTCACAAGGATGGTTCAATGTATGCAAATCAATCAATGTGATACACCGCTTAACAAAAGGAAAGACAAAAACCATGATCTTCTATGTTCTTTCCTATGGATCCTCTATGATCATCTCAATAGACAGAGAAAAATCATTTGACAAAATTCAACGTCTTTTCATGATAAAAACTCTCACCAAGGTGGATATAGAGGGAACATATCTCAATATAATAAAGGCCATTTGTGAAAACCCACAGCCAACATAATACTCAACAGTGAAAAGCTGAAAACCTTCCCTACTAAATTGAGGAACAAGACAAGGATGTCCACTCTCACCACTTCTATTCAACATTGTATTGGAAGTCCTAGCCACAGCAATCAGACAAGAAAAAGAAATAAAAGGTGTCCAAATTGGAAGGAAAGAGGTAAAACTGTTACTATTTGCATTTGACGTGATGCTCTATGTAGAGAACCCTAAAGTCTCCACACAAAAGCTATTAGAACTAATAAATGAATTCAGCAAGGTAGCAGGATACAAGATTAATATACAGAAGTCTGTTGCTTTTCTTTACACTAATAATGGAATATCAGATAAAGAAAGTAAAAATAAACCCCATTTAAAGTCAGTAAAAAAAAAAACCCTAGGAATAAACTTAACCAAGGAGGTGAAATACTTATACGCTGAAAACTATAAAACTGTGATAAAGGAAACTGAAGATAATTCAAAGAAATGGAAAACTATCCTGTGCTCTTGGATTGGAAGAATTAATATTGTTAAAATGGACATACTACCCAAAGCAATCTACAGATTTAATGCAATCCCTATCAAAATACCCAGGAAAATTTTCACAGAACTAGAACAAATAATCCTAAAATTTATATGGAATAACAAAAGACCCAGAATTGTCAAAGCAATCCTGAGAAAAATGAACAAAGCTGGAGGTATAAGCCCTCTAGATTTCAGACTATACTACAAAGGTACAATAATCAAAACAGTGTGACATTGGCACAGAAACTGACTAATAGATGAAAGGAACAGAATAGAAAGTCCAGAAATAAACCCACGCACCTACGGTCAATTAACCTATGACAAAGGAGGCAAGAATATGTAATGGAGAAAAGAGAGTCTCTTCAGCCGGTGGTGTTGGGAAAGCTGGACAGCTACATGTAAATCAATGAAATTATAATACTCCCTCACTCCATACACAAAAATAAACTCAAAATGGTTTAAAGACCTAAATATAAGACATGACACCATAAAATTCCTAGAAGGGAGCATAGACAAAACTTTCATGACATAAATCATAGCCATATTTCTTAGATCAGTCTCCCAAGGCAAAAGAAATAAAAACAAAAATAAACAAATGGGACCTAATTAAATTTAAAACCTTTTGTACAGCAAAGGAAACCATCAGGAAAATGCAGAGAAAACCTATGGAATGGGGAAAAATATTTGCAAATGACACAACCAACAAGGGGTTAATAGACAAAATATCCAAAAAGCTCGTACAACTCAGTAGCGAAAAAACAAAGAACCCAATCAAAAAATGGGCAGAAGACCTAAATAGACATTTTTTCAAAGAAGACATACAGATAGCGAACGGGCACGTGAAAAGTTTCTCAACACCGCTAATTATTAGAGAAATGCAAATCACAACCACAATGAGGTTTCACCTCACACCTGTCAGAATGGCCATTATTAAAAAGTCTACAAATAATAACTGCTAGAGAGAATGTGCACAAAAGGGAACCCTCTTGCACTGTTGGTGGGAATGTAAATTGGTGCAGCCACTATGGAGAACAGTATGGAAGTTTCTTAAAAAACTAAAAATAGAGTTACCATAAGATCCAGCAATCTCAATCCTAGGTATATATTTGGAAAAAATGAAAACTCTAAGTCAAAAAGATACATGCACCCCAATGTTCATAGCAGCACTATTTATAGTAGCCAAGACAGGGAAGCAACACAGTGGCCATCAACAGATGATTGGCTTAAGAAGATGTGATATATACATATATTGCTCAGCCATAACAAATAATGACATATTGCCATTTGCAGCAACATAGATGGATCTAAAGAATGTTATACTTAGTGAAATAAGTCAGAGGAAGACAAATACTATATGATATCACTTATATGTGGAATCTAAAAAAATAGATACAAATGAATCTATGCACAAAACAAAAAGAGACTCACAGACATAGGAAAAAAACTTATGGTTACCAAAGGGGAAAGGGAGGGGAGGAGGGACAAATTACTAGTATGGGATTAACAGATTCAAACTACTATACATAAAATGGATAAGCAACAAAGATTTACTGTATAGCACAGGGAATTATATACAATATCTTGTAATAACTTATAATGGAATATAATCTCCAAAAAAGGTTAGATGGTAAATTTTATGTTATATGTATTTTGCCATAATTAAAAATTTTTAAAAAATGATTAAATAAGTAATTTCAGAAGAAAAAAATGTATAATTCTGTGCATTTCTTGTATCTCTTCTTCTTTGATCCTCAAAATTCTTCAAAGAATACATAGATAGTTCTCTTGCCATAGATGAGACTACTCTAATCCAAGTCTACCTGATGCTAAAACCCACATGGAGTGCACTGTAGGCAGTCCCCAACTGTATTGTTTCCAAATGATTCTCTTTGATTCCCTTCCCCTTTTTCTCACTGATCCAGACTTCCCTGGTTTTCAGGCCAGCTCCTCTTCACACTTTCAGCAGCTCCTCATCCCACAGGCCACTCCCCAGATTTCTGGCCAACTGCCTATACAGTCAACACTGAGACTTACTAGAACAGAGGAAAATAGATACTTTAAAGTCTTTTGAGAGCATAAAACAATTGTTATTTACACCTACCTGAGGACTATTAAGGAGTGAGCATTCTAAGTAGGGGTTTTAGTTGCAGAGCTGTTTTCTGGGAGTAAGAATTCAGATAGGGGCCTCAGAGAGAGAGAGAGAGAGAGAGAGAGAGATGGAAATTGTCCTTTTTGGGCAAAGTGCTGAGGAGGAGATAGAGCCTGGAGCATCTAGAGGTTGCTGTGGAGGGCAGAAAGGAGAGAGGGAAGGTGAGCTGTTGGTCTGTAGGAAATATAGAAGACAAGAGAGGGCAATGGACCCTGTTCATGGTGGGCATCTAGTAAATGTCCTTAGGATCTAGCTAGAAGGAGATTGGTAAATTGTGGGAATCCATGTAACAAGGAAATTGCCTTCCAGACTGAAGCTGTGACCAGAAACTATTCCTCTGGGTTCACAAAAATTTCCCCCCTGTTCTCAGAAGCTAATCAGGTGAAGGAGGCTTGTGGCAGGAGTGATTTAGGCAGAGATTTGGTCCATGGAATAATGGGTCTGGGTTGGGCTTGTAGCTAAAGCCAAGGGATAGAATATGTAGTAAGAGGAAGAGGGAAGGGAACTATGCTGCTTATTGGTGCCCTTCCTCCACCATGTCAGGTAATTTATGTATAATAGTCCATGAAATCTTCAGAGCCAATCTGCAAGGCAGATGTTCCCCCCACATGACAGATGAGGAAATAGGCTCAGAGTGATTGAATGTCTTGTTAAAGGTCAAAGAGATTGAAAATGTCAGAGCTCAGGGTGTTACCTCTAGTTGTTTGTGCCCCAAAGAAAAAGTTTATGAGGACCCCTGGATTCTAGAGTAGGAATATGTGTTTGATAAAGCCCTCTCTATTCCCTTGGCAGAGCGAGGTCTGGTTCACTGGAACAGACCCTAGAGCAACCACAGGACTGAGCCAGGATGTGTCCAGGTTCCTTAGATTCACATAATCATGGTCCAAGCCACAGCTTCCAAACCTGTTGAAGCTGAAGAAACTCTGTGAGTGAGTGGACCATGGAAAGAACATGTGTCTTTACAATTATTCTTCAATCAAACTCACAGCTGGGTGACAGTTAAGACCAGTAAAGCATCACTTTTCAGAATTATCTTCTGTCATACAACCTTCTGAAAAGTGGAAGATTTTGGGAAAAGCCTGACTTGAGTCAGGACCATGTGTCAGAGCAGGCAAGACAGTCAGGATTTAGTGAGATTACACCATGTGATTGAAGAAAAATCACTTAACATCTCTGAGCCTCAGTTTTGTAAAATATGGATGCTCTTATTTACTGCCAGGATCTTGTAGGGAATGGAGATATTGGACAAGTATCTTCAACTTGAAGAACTTTCTTTGCTTTACTTCAGTGTACCTTGTAAATAAGTGTGAGAATCTGCATGCAGAAAAACTCATACAACACCAAAAAGCAAGTAATAGTCATCTTGGGCATCATCTTTGTCTCTTGAAAAACTCACCTAACACGGTATTTAAAAATGTTGTTCAGGTGATATGATTCTTGGCAGCAACTATGGTTAATGAGATAAGAAGTCATCATTGCCTAGCATCTCCACAAGCTCTGTAAGAAGTCCCTTACCCCTGCCTTAAACTTGTATTTTTTATTGTTTTATTAGGTTTTTAATAACATCCCAAGAAAGAGGGGATTGGCCAGTTGTATATTGTCAAGATTCTTCTCAAAGGACATTGTTGTGGTAAGAGTTGGCAAATTAGTGGTTCCAACCATCTGCCATAGAATGTACAGTCTGGAATTTTCTACAGTAGTAGCAATAGTGATAGTAGTGACCAAAATTATTGTGTTTTGTTAAGTTGTGCAAGCAACTGGGCTAGGTGCCTCACATATGTGATTTTATTTCATTCACACAGACACAAGTATGTTGAACTCACACAAAAAAAGACAGTGTATAGTCTAACTAATCCCATTTTATAGATGAGTAAACTGAGGCTCATAAAAGGGTAAACCACCAACACAATATCATTTTGACAGAACCTGGATAATCTAGGATTGACACTCAATTTGGGGCAAATCAACCTCTCAGCCCGTTGGTTTCCTCTCTGTAAGACACAAAATGAGTATCTACGTGTTTGGAATGTTTTAAAGTTTTACTGGGATAGCACATGTTCAAGTGCCCAACACAGTGCCTGGCACACATGTGCTCAATGAACATTTAGACTAACAGTGATTTTGAGGATTAGGGTTGCTGTGTATATAGCATCTATGATGAAACACAAGCCCAATACTGAAATCTACTTTCATCAATGAACTCCCAAATTGCACTTACTCTACAGAAGCAATGACAACTGTTTTCATATTGTTTTTCATTAGATATTGCAATGTGAATCTAGTTCTTTTTAAAATTTTTTTTTAAAGATTGTTTTTTGATGTAGACCATTTTAAAAGTTTTTATTGAATTTGTTACAATATTGTTTCTGTTTTATGTTTTGGGTTTTTTTCCAATTTATTTTATTGAAGTATAGTTAATTTACAATGTTATGGTAATTTCTGCTGTACAGCAAAGTGATTTGCTTATATATCTATATCTATATATACATATATATTCTTTTTCATATTCTTTTCCATTATAGTTTATCACAGGATATTGAATATAGTTCCTTGTGCTATACACAAGGATATACACAAGGTCCTTGTTGTTTATTCTTTTTTGTTATTGGAGTATAATTACAGTAGCCAGGACATGGAAACAACCTAAATGTCCATCAACAGATGAATGGATAAAGAGGATGTGGTACATATATATAATGGAATATTACTCAGCCATAAAAAGAGAGAGGTGATATATGTATACATATAGTTGATTCACTTCACTGTACAGCAGAGACTAACACAACATTGTAAAGCAATTATACTCCAATAAAAACAAAAGTTTAGGCTCACTGGGATTATCCCTTAGATATGCATCTTAACTATCTGAGACATTCTATTAGTAATGTGAGTAAAGATAGTACTAAAATAAAACTAACAATAATACTGTTATGGGTTAGATTTCATCCCCTCAACAAGCATATGTTGAAGTTCTAACCCCTGGTATCTCAGAATGTGATTGTATTTGAGATAGGGTTTTTAAAGAGGTCAATAAGTTAACTTGAAGTCATTAGTGTGGGCCTTAACCCAATATGACTGGTGTCCTTATAAAAAGAGGGAAGTAGAACACAGACATGTACAGAGGGAAGACCATGTGAGGACACAAGGAGAAGTCAGCCATCCATAATCCAAGGAGAGAGGCCTTAGAAGAAATCAACTCTATTGACACACTGATCTTGGATTTCTAGCCTTCAGATTTGTAGGAAAATAAATTTCTGTTGTTTAAGTCACTCAGTCTCGGGTACTTTGTTATGGAAGCCTGAGCAAACGAAGACACATACTTTTTGTGCCTTTGAGGATGCGAGTGTTATTATATTTATTTTATATGCTATTACTCCTAGTACAAATAATAATAAAGTGACCATATTATAATGCCTATCTGAGCAACGAAGACATGATGAGAAAACCTTAAAAACCACACTGAATTATATATCTTAAATTCATGACCATGAAAGAATTGCTTCTTTTATTTTCATCCTACCTACACTACTACATTACTCCTCCACAATCACTAGCGAACTTCCTCCATTCTAATGACCCCCTTGCAATAATTCACGGAAAAGGTGGAAGTAATCAGGTTAGACTTCTCAGAGCTTTCCAAACCTAATCTACCGTTTTTGCCCTGGCATTCTCTGCCACCCCTCTGCATACATGCTCCTGATAGCACCCAGCCCCCTCACCTCTGTTCAGATCCCATGCCTTCTACCTTCTCAGGGACTTTGCTCCTGCAATTATCACTCCTCTCCATTGAACCATCAACTACTCCTTCTATATTGGAGCATTCTCCAATCTGGGGTGGGGGGAAGAAATCCACCCTCTTCCCACATGTCCTTCTGCAGATACTGGCACTTTTATGTGTTGTCCTTCAAAGAAGATTACCTCAACTTACCCTGAGACCATTCTGTCTTCAACCTATTTCAATAAATATGATTATCAAAATTATATAGAAAAGCATATTAGCTAGAATACTTAAAACAATTCTGAAGAAGAATTATGTTGGAGTACTCACTCTACCTGATTTCAAGACTTACTATAAAACCATAGTAATCAAGACAGTGTGATACTGACCAAAAAAATCAACAGAGTCTAGTAATAGACTCATACATATATGATTAATTGATTTTCAACAAAGGTACAAAGGCAATTAAAGGTAGAAGACAATCTTTTCAACAAATAGTTTTGGGGTAATTGGATTCAATAAGAACAAAAATAAACATTTACCTATAACTATCATCACATACAAAAATTAACCCAATATGGATCATAGAACTAAATGTGACACCCAAAGTTATAAAACTCCTAGACGAAACATAGAAGAAAATATTTATGGCCTTTAGTTAGTGTAGTGAGTTGAATAGTGTGTCTTCAAAATTTATGTTCATCTAGAATATCAGAATGTGACTTTATTTGGAAATAAGGTCTTTGCAGATGTAATTAGTTATGTTAAGATGAGGTCATACTAGATTAAGGTGGGTCCTAAATCCAAAGAGTGGTGCTCTTATAAGAAGAGGAAAGGACACACAGAAACACAAGTGGAGGGGAAAATACCATGTGAAAAACGAAGGCAAAGACTGAAGTGATGCATCTATAATCCAAGCAACATCAGGGCTTGCCACCAGAAGCTAGAAGAGAGGCATGGAACAGATTCTCCCTTAGAGCATCCAAAAGCAAACAGCTTGATTTTGGACTTCTGGCATCTAGAACTGTAGAGAATAAATTTCTGTTGTTTTAAGCCACGGAATTTGTGGTAATTTGTTATGGCAGCCCAAGGAAACTAATATAGTTAGGCAAAGATTTCTTAGATAAGACATTACGAGCGCAGTCCATACAAGAAAAACTGATACATTGGACTTCAAGTTTTGCTCTTAGAAAGACATGGTTAAAAGAAAGAAAGACAAGTCACATACAGGGAGAAAATATTTATGAAACACCTACGTGATAAAGTACTTGTTTCCAGAATATACACAAAAACACTCAAATCTCAATAATAAGAAAATAAACAAACTAATTACAAAGTGGGCCAAAGATTTGAACAAATACTTCACCAAAGATGTATGGATGGCAAATAAATACATGAAAAGATATCAGTATCATAAATCATGAGGGAAATACAAATCAAAACCACAATGAGGTACCTCCACATACCTATTCTAATAGCTAAAATGAGAAGAAAAATCTCTGATAGTATCAGTTGCTGGTTAGGATATAGTGCAACTGGAACTCTCATATTGCTGGTGGGGATGCAAAATGATAGCGTCGCTTTGGAAAATAGTTTCACAGTTTCTCGTGAAGTTAAACATATACTTACTACGTGACCCAGTGATTCCACACCTAGATATTTACCCAAGAGAAATGAAAACTTATGTTCACAGAAAACCTGTAGGTGGTTATTTATGGTGCCTTTATTCATAATCACCCAAAACTGAAAACAACTCAAATGTCCTTCAACTGGTGAATGGATAAGCAAACTATATTCGATCCATACAGGAAAATACTACTCAGCAATAAAAAGGAACCAACTACTTACATATGCAACAACATGGATGAATCTCAAACACATTACACAAAGTGAGAAAAGCCAGACTCAAAAGGTTATATAATTTATGTTTTCATATCTATGACATTCTGCAAAAGGCAATACTGTACAGGTTGAGAATAGATTGGTGATCTCTAGGGGCTGGAGTTCAGGAGGGGGTTTGACTAAAAAAGGCAGGAGGCAATTTTTTCTGGTGATGGAACTATTACGTATCTTGATTGTGACAGTGGTTACATACTGTATGCATATGTCAGAACCCATAAAACTGGAAACCAGAAAGAATGAATTTTTCTGTTTTTGAATTATGCTTCTATACTAAAAATAAGAAGACATAGAATAAATCGAAATACTACAGAGTGACTCAGGAGTGACCCAGCTGATTGAACTTACACTTCCAAAGGATCTATGTCAACATACGCAAGTTGTGCTCAGAGCCGTGAAATCTTTATTCTGGAACAGCTGAGAGTGTTGGATGATGTGATCAGGAAGAAAATGTACCTAGATTGTGATACCTTGGAGAAATAGGTTTTAAACCTCAACTTTGATGAACCAGTAGTAAAGGTTTTGTTCAAGAAATATGTGTCACAAGCGAATTCTATCAAACATTTAGAGAAGAGCTAACACCTATCCTTCTGAAACTCTTCCAAAATATAGCAGAGAGAGGAACACTCTCAAACTCATTCTACGAGGCCACCATCACACTGATACAAAAACCAGACAAAGATGTCACAAAGAAAGAAGACTGCAGGCCAATATCACTGATAAACATATATGCAAAAATCCTGAACAAAATACTAGCAAACAGAATCCAACAACACATTAAAATGATCATACATCATGATCAAGTGGGGTTTATCCCAGGAATGCAAGATTCTTCAATATACGCAAATCAAAAAATGTGATACACCATATTAACAAACTGAAGGAGAAAAACCATATGATCATCTCAATATAGGCAGATAACACTTTCGACAAATTTCAACACCCATTTATGATAAAAACCCTGCAGAAAGTTGGCATAGAGGGAACTTTCCTCAACATAATAAAGGCCATATATGACAAACCCACAGCCAACATCATCCTCAGTGGTGGAAAACTGAAACCATTTCCACTAAGATAAAGAACATGACAAGGTTGCCCACTCTCACCACTATTATTCAAAATTGCTTTGGAAGTTTTAGCCACAGCAATCAGAGAACAAAAAGAAATAAAAGGAGTCCAAATCGGAAAAGAAGAAGTAAAGTTGTCACTGTTTGCAGATGACATGATACTACACATAGAGAATCCTGAAGATGTTACCAGAAAATTACTAGAGCTAAGCAATGAATTTGGTAAGGTAGGAGGATACAAAGTTAATGCACAGAAATCTCGTGCATTCCTATAAATTAATAATGAAATATCTAAAAGTGAAATTAAGGAAACACTCCCATTTACCACTGCAACAAAAAGAATAAAATACCTGGGAATAAACCTACCCAAGGAGACAAAAGACCTGTATGCAGAAAACGATAAGACACTGATGAAAGAAATTAAAGATGATACAAACAGATGGAGAGATATACCATGTTATTGGATTGGAAGAATCAATATTGTGAAAATGACTCTACTACCCAAAGCCATCTACAGATTCAATGCAATCCCTATCAAATTACCAATGGCATTTTTCACAGAACTAGAACAAAACATTTCACAATTTGTATGGAAACACAAAAGACCCCGAATAACAAAAGCAATCTTAAGAAAGAAAAACGGAGCTGGAGGAATCAGGCTCCCTGACTTCAGACTGTACTTCAAAGCTACAGTAATCAAGACAGTAGGGTAGTGGCACAAAAACAGAAAGATAGATCAATGGAACAGTATAGAAAGCCCAGAGATAAATCCACACACATATGGTTACCTTATTTTTGATAAAGGAGGCAAGAATATACAATGGAGAAAAGACAGCCTCTTCAATAAGTGGTGCTGGGAAAACTGGACAGCTCCATGGAAAAGAATGAAATTAGAACAATCCCTAACACCATATACAAAAATAAACTCAAAATGGATTAAAGACCTAAATGTAAGGCCAGACACTATAAAATTCTTAGTGGAAAACATAGGCAGAACCCTCTATGACATAAATCACAGCAAGATCCTTTTTGACCCACTTCCTAGAGAAATGGAAGTAAAAACAAAAATAAACAAATGGGACCTAATGAAACTTAAAAGCTTTTGCACAGCAACGGAAACCATAAACAAGACGAAAAGACAACCCTCAGAATGGGAGAAAATATTTGCAAATGAAGCAACTGACAAAGGATTAATCTCCAAAATTTACAAGCAGCTCATGCAGCTCCATATCAAAAAATCAAAGAATGCAATCCAAAAATGGGCAGAAGATCTAAATAGACATTTTTCCAAAGAAGATATACAGACTGCCAACAAACACATGAAAGAATGCTCAACATCATTAATCATTAGAGAAATGCAAATCAAAACTACAATGAGATATCACTTCACACCAGTCAGAATGGCAATTCATCAAAGAATCTACAAACAATAAATGCTGGAGAGGGTGTGGAGAAAACGGAACCATCTTGCACTGTTGGTGGGAATGTAAATTGAAACAGCCACTATGAAGATCAGTATGGAGGTTCCTTAAAAAACTAAAAATATAACTACCATACGACCCAGCAATCCCAGTGCTGGGCACATACCCTGAGAAAACCATAATTCAAAAGAGTCATGTACCTAAATGTTCATTGCAGCTCTATTTACAATATCCAGGGCATGGAATCAACCTAAGTGTCCATCATCTGATGAATGGATAAAGAAGATGTGACACATACATACAATGGAATATTACTCAGCCATAAGAAGAAACGAAATTGAGTTATTTGTAGTGTGATGGATGGACCTAGAGTCTGTCATACGGAGTGAAGTAAGTCAGGAAGAGAAAAACAAGTACTGTCTGCTAACACATATATATGGAATCTAAAAAAAAAGTTATGAAGAACCTAGGGGCAGGTTGGGAATAAAGACGCAGACCTACTAGAGAATGGACTTGAGGCCCTGGGGAGGGTAAGCTGGGACAAAGAGAGCGAGTGTCATGGACATATATACACTACCAAATGTAAAATAGCTAGCTAGTGGGAAGTAGCCGCATAGCACAGGGAGATCAGCTCGGTGCTTTCTGATCACCTAGAGGGGTGGGAGAGGGAAGGTAGGAGGAAGGGAGATGCAAGAGGGAAGAGATACGTGGATATATGTACATGTATAGCTGATTCTCTTTTTTATAAAGCAGAAACTAACACACCACTGTAAAGCAATTATACACCAATAAAGATGTTAAAAAAAAGAACATGTGTGAAGTGCAGAAAGCAGTGAAAAACTAAGCAATGGTTGTTACCAGTACCACCAAACCAGACTGTTTCAGTGAAGGAGGAAGAGACCTCTAATCCACAACTACTGCAAATACTCCTCCTGTGAGTTCTCGTGTTTCAGGTGCCTAAGGCCTTGAATCTCCTGAGGTTTCTAGAATTGAGCAGCCTGGAGGATGACTACTTTTGGAATTCACCACAGGATTCTCAGCCTCATGATGCTCAGAGGTGAGTATCTCTTTTCCAAGGGTCCTGGCTGAGGGGGCTGACACCAATCTTCAACATGGCCTCTGACCTAGCTTCATAGCTCCTGACAAAGGTCTGTGATCCAAACTCTTATCAGTAGAAAAACATTTCCAACTACCTATATTGGGTAAACCTGAGTGTAAACAGACCAGACCTCAAAGATACACTTTTTTTTTCTGTAAGGAAAAACATTTCTCCTTCTTTCTTCATTGCCCACATTTTCTGTCTTCCCTTTCATTATCTCCTCACCTAAATTTCTGAATGAAAGAGAGTCATCAAGTGACTTGGGGGAAATAGCAGACATCAGCCAATTTTCCATGGCTCTCAGCTTACCCCATGTTTAGCTTAGCTCAATGAAAACACTCCAACCCAAAGTCAATATAACCTAAGAATTTCTGCTCCCTATGGGTTATCTTTTGTTCTTTTAAAAAACACCCAAGTTATTGTCAATGCTGGAGAATGCCAGGGTTTGTACTTCTACTGCCAACTCTTCTGCTGTGGAGGGAAAGAATGAATTTTCTAATATTTTGAAGGAAGTTGCCATAATATTCGTATCAGAACTCAAAAGGAGACTTTAATTGTGTAAGCTGTATGTTTATGTGTTAGGCCTTTATTAAGAAAAAGAAGAAAAAGAGGTTTTAAAAAATTCTTGGAAATCAGATACCTAACAAAAAGCATTCAGTAGAATTCTTTTTTTAATTTCCTTTGAATCTTTATTTTTTTTGTGGCTTGTTTTATTTTTAATCTTTATTTTATATTGGAGCATAGTTGATTTACAATGTTGTGTTAGTTTCAGGTGTACAGCAAGGTGATTTAGTTATATATGTGCATATATCTATTCTTTTTCAGATTCCTTTCCCATGTAGGTTATTAAAGAGTATTCAGTATAGTTCCCTGTGGTATACAGTAGATCCTTGTTGATTATCTACTTTATATATAGCAGTGTGTATATGTTAATCCCAACCTCCTAATCTATCCATTCCCTTATGGTAACCATAAATTTGTTTTCTAAGTCTGTGAGTCGGTTTTTCTTTTGTAGAGAAGTTCATTTGTATCATTTTCTAGAGTCCACATATAAGTAATATCATATATTTGTCTTTCTTTGTCTGACTTACTTCACTTAGTATGACAATCTCTAGGTCTATCCATATTGCTGTAAATGGCATTATTTCATTCTATTTTATGGCTGAGTAATATTCCACTGTATATATGTACCACATCTTCTTTATCCATTCTTCTGTCGATGGACATTTAGGTTGCTTTCAAGTCCTGGCTATTGTAAATAGTGCTACAATGAATATTGGGGTGCATATATCTTTTTGGATTATAGTTTTCTCCAGATGTATGCCCAAGAGTGGGATTGCAGGATCATATGGTAGCTCTGCTTTTAGTTTTTAGAGGAACCTCCATCCTGTTTTCCATAGTGACTGTACCAATTTACGTTACCACAAAGAGTGTAGGAGGGTTCCCTTTTCTCTGCACCTTCTCCAGCATTTATTGTTTGTAGATATTTTGTTGGTGGCCATTTGCACGGGTGTGAGGTGATATCGCATTGTAGTTTTGATTTGCATTTCTCTAATAATTAGTGATGCTGAACATCTTTTCTTTTCTATTTTTTAACATCTTTATTGGAGTATAATTGCTTTACAATGGTGTGTTAGTTTCTGCTTTATAAGAAAGTGAATCAGCTATACATATACATATATCCCCATAGCTCCTCCCTCTTGTGTGTCTCTCCCACCCTCCCTATCCCACCCCTCTAGGTGGTGACAAAGCACCGAGCTGATCTCCCTGTGCTATGGGGCTGCTTCCCACTAGCTATCTATTTTACATTTGGTAGTGTATATTTGTCCACGCCACTCTCTCACTTTGTCACAGCTTACCCTTCCCCCTCCCCATATCCTCATGTCCATTCTCTAGTGGGTCTGTGTCTTTTTTCCTGTCTTATCCCTAGGTTCTTCATGACATATTTTTTCTTAGATTCCATATATATATGTTAGCATACTGTATTCTTCTTTCTCTTTCTGACTTACTTCACTCTTTATGACAGACTCTAGGTCCATCCACCTCACTACAAATAACTCAATTTCATTTCTTTTTATGGCCGAGTAATATTCCATGTGTATACCTGCCACATCTTCTTTATCCATTCATCTGTCAATGGACACTTAGGTTGCTTCCATGTCCTGGCTATTGTAAATAGATCTGGAATGAACATTACGGTACATGACTCTTTTTGAATTATGGTTTTCTCAAGGTATATGCCCAGTAGTGGGATTGCTGGGTCGTATGGTAGTTCTATTTTTAGTTTTTAAAGGAACCTCCATACTGTCCTCCATAATGGCAGTATCAATTTACATTCCCACCCACAGTGCAAGAGGGTTCCCTTTTTTCCACACCCTCTCCAGCATTTACTGTTTGTAGATGTTTTGATGATGGGCATTCTGACTGGTGTGAGGTGATAACTCATTGTAGTTTTCATTTGCATTTCTCTAATGATTAGTTATGTTGAGCATCCTTTTATTTGTTTGTTGACAATCTGTATATCTTCTTTGGAGAAGCATCTATTTAAGTCTTCTGCCCATTTTTGGATTTTTTTTTTTTTTTTTTTTTTTTTTTTTTGCGGTACGCGGGCCTCTCACTGTTGTGGCCTCTTCCGTTGTGGACCACAGGCTCCGGACGCGCAGGCTCAGCGGCCATGGCTCATGGGCCCAGCCGCTCCACGGCAGGTGGGATCTTCCTGCACCACGGCACGAACCCGTGTCCCCTGCATCGGCAGGCAGACTCTCAACCACTGCGCCACTAGGGAAGCCCCAGGTTGTTTGTTTTTTTGATATGGAGCTGCATGAGCTCCTTGTATATTTTGGAGATTAATTCTTTGTCCGTTGACTCGTTTGCAAATATTTTCTCCCATTCTGAGGGTTGTCTTTTGGTCTTGTTTATGGCTTCCTTTGCTGTGCAAAAGCTTTTAAGTTTCATCAGGTCCCATTTGTTTATTTTTGTTTTTATTTCCATTTCTCTAGGCGGTGGGTCAAAAAGGAGCTTGCTGTGATTTATGTCATAGAGTGTTCTGCCTATGTTTTCCTCTAAGAGTTTTATAGCATCTGGCCTTACATTTAGGTCTTTAATCCATTTTGAGTTTATTTTTGTGTATGGTGTTAGGGAGTGTTCTAATTTCATTCTTTTCCACGTAGCTGCCCAGTTTTCCCAGTACCACTTATTGAAGAGGCCTGTATTTTCTCCACTGTATATTCTTGTCTCCTTTATCAAAAATAAGGTGACCATATGTGCATGGGTTTATCTCTGGGCTTTTTATCCTGTTCCATTGATCTATATTTGTTTTTGTGCCAGTACCATACAGTCTTGATTACTGTAGCTTTGTAGTACATTCTGAAGTCAGGGAGCCTGGTTCCTCTAGTTCCGTTTTTCTCTCTCAAGATTGCTTTGGCTATTCAGGATCTCTTTTGTGTTTCCATACAAATTGTGAAATGTTTTGTTCTAGTTCTGTGAAAAATGCCATTGGTAGTTTGATAGGGATTGCATTGAATCTGTAGATTGCTTTGGGTAGTAGAGTCATTTTCACAATGTTGATTCTTCCAATCCAATAACATGGTATATCTCTCCATCTGTTTGTATCATCTTTAATTTCTTTCATCAGTGTCTTATCGTTTTCTGCATACAGGTCTTTTGTCTCCTTAGGTAGGTTTATTCCTTGGTATTTTATTCCTTTTGTTGCAATGGTAAATGGGAGTGTTTCCTTATTTCTCTTTCTGATTTTTCATCATTAGTGTGTAGGAATGCAAGTGATCTGTGCATTAATTTTGTATCCTGCTATTTTACCGAATTCTTTGATTAGCTCTAGTAGTTTTCTCTAGCATCTTTAGGATTCTTTATGTATAGTATCATGTCATCTGGAAACAGTGACTGTTTTACTTCTTTTCTGATTTGGATTCCTTTTATTTCTTTTTCTTATCTCTTTTCTTTTTGATGATAGCCATTTTGACAGGTCTGTGGTGATATCTCTTTATGGTTTTCATTTTCATTTCCCTTTTGATTAGTGATGTGGAACATCTTTTCATGCTCCTGTTGGACGTTTGTAGGTCTTCTTAGGAAAAATATCTATTCAATTGATCTGCGCATTAAAAAAATCCGATTATGTGCTGTTATTGAGTTGCATGAGTTTTTGATATATTTTAGATATTAACCCCTTAAAGATATATGGTTTGCAAATATTTTCTCCCACTCCATAGATTGCCTTTTAAGTTTGATGATTATTTCTTTCACTGTGCTGAAGCTTTTTAGTTTAATGTCTCACTTGTTTATTTTTGTTTTATTGCTTGTGCTTTTGGTGTCCTATCCAAGAATTTGTTTCAAAGACTAATGTGAAGGAGTTTTCTCCTATGTTTCCTTCTAGGACTTTCATAGTTTCAGGTGTTACATTTAAGTCTTTAGTCCATTTCAAGGCAATTTTTGTGAGTGCTGTAAGTTAGTGTTCCTATTTCATTTTTCTGCATGTGGTTTGTCCTGTTTCCCCAGCACCATTTATTGAAGAGATTACCCTTTACCCATTGTGTATTCTTGGCTCCTGTGTCCAATATTAGTTGAACATTTATAAGGGAGTTTATTTCTGAGCTCTTATTTCTCTTCAGTTGTTCTATGTGTCTATTTTTATGCCAGTACCATACTGTTTTGATTACCGTAGCTTTGCAGTATAGTTTGAAACCAGAAAGTGTGATACCTCTGGATTTGTTCTCCTTTCTCAAGTTTGCTTTGGCTATTCTGTGTCTTTTGTGGTTACATACAAATTTTAGGATGGTTTTATCTATTTCTGTGAAAAATGCCTTTGGAATTTCAGTAGGGATTGCATTGAATCTATAGATGGTTTTAGGTACTATGGACATTTTAACAATATTAATTCTTCCAATCCAGAAATATGGGATATCTTTCCATTTGTTTGTGTCTTCTTCAATTTTCTTTCATTAAACTTACAGTTTTCAGTGTACAGATCTTTCACTTCCTTGGTTACCTTTATTCTAAAGTATTTTATTTTATTTTATTTTGTTATTTTTTTAACATCTTTATTGGTGTATCATTGCTTTACAATGGTGTGTTAGTTTCTGGTTTATAACAAAGTGAATCAGTTATACATATACATATGTTCCCATATCTCTTCCCTCTTGTGTCTCCCTCCCTCCCACCCTCCCTATCTCACCCCTTTAGGTGGTCACAAAGCACCGAGCTGATCTTCCTGTGCTATGTGGCTGCTTCCCACTAGCTATTTTACGTTTGGTAGCGTATATATGTCCATGCCACTCTCTCACTTTGTCACAGCTTACTCTTCCCCCTCCCCATATCGTCAAGTCCATTCTCTAGTAGATCTGTGTCTTTATTCCCATCTTGCCCCTAGGTTCTTCATTACCTGTTTTTTTTTCTTATTTTATTTTATTATTTTGCTATTTTAAATGAGATCATTTTCTTTATTTCTTTTTCAGATATTTTGTTGTTAGTGTATAGAAACACAACTGATTTCTGTATGTTGATTTTATATCAGGAAACTTTCCTGAATTCATTGATTATTTCTGACCATTTTTTGCTTAAGTCTCTGGGATTTTCTATATACAAGACCATATCATCTGCAGATAAACACAATTTAACTTCTTCCTTTCTGAGTTGGATAACTTTTCTTTTTCCTGCCTAATTGCTCTAGCTAGGAGTTTTGATTGTATGTTGAATAACAGTGGTGAGTGTCAGCACTTTTCCCTTGTTCTTGATCTTAAAGGAAAGGCTTTAACACCTTTCTCCATTGAGTATAATGTTAACTGTGGATTTCTTGTATATGGCTTGTAGTATGTTGAAGTGTCTTCCCTTTATACCCAATTTGTTGAGGGTTTTTATCATGAAAGAATATTGTATTTTGTCACATGCTTTTTCTGCATCTATTGAGATGATTATATGATTTTTTCTTTCATTTTATTAATGTCATGTATCACATTTATTAATTTGTGTATGTTTAACCTTCCTTGCATCCCAGGGATAAATCCCAGTTGATCATGGTGTATGATCCTTATTTTTTTTGTATAAATTTACTTATTTATTTATTTATTTTTGGCTGAGTTGGATCTTTGTTGCTGTGCACGGGCTTTCTCAAGTTGTGGCGAGTGGGGGCTACTCTTCATTGTGGTGTGCGGGTTTCTCATTGCGGTAGCTTCCCTTGTTGCCAAACGTGGGCTCTAGTCGTGCAGGCTTCAGTAGTTGTGGGTCACAGGCTCTAGAGTGCAGGCTCAGTAGTTGTGGTGCATGGGTTTCGTTGCTCTGTGGCATTTGGGATCTTCCTCGACCAGGGCTCGAACCATGTCCCGTGCATTGGCAGGCGGATCCTTAAGCACTGCATCACCAGGGAAGCCCCGCAGTGTATGATCCTTTTAATGTGCCGTTGAATTCAGTTTGTTAATATTTTGTTGAGAATTTGTGCATCTATAGTTGACCCTTGACCAACGTGGGTTTGAACTGTGAGAGTCCAGTTCTATGCAGATATTTTTCAATAATAAATACTACAGGATTACATGGTCCATAGCTGTTTGAATCCATTGATATTGAGGACTGACTATAAGTTATGTGCTGATTAACCACTGCATTGTTCATGTGTCAATTGTATATTCATCAGGGATATTGGTCTGTAGTTTTGTTTTCTTGTAATGTTCTGATCTTGCTTTGGTATCAGAGTAGTGCTGGCCTGAAAAAATGAATTTGGTAGTGTTTTGTCCTCTTCAGTTTTTTGGAAGAGTGTGAAAAGAATTCGTGTTAATTCTTCTTTAAATGTTTGGCAGAATTCACCAGTAAAACAATCTGATCCTGGGCTTTTCTTTGTTGGGAGATTTTTGATTACTGATTCAGTCTCCTTACTTGTTACTGGTCTGTTCATATTTTCTGTTTCCTCATGATTCATCTTGATAAACTGTATGTTTTTAGGAATTTAACCATTTCTTCTATGTTATCAAATTTGCTGGTATATAATTGTTCATAATAGTTGCTTATGATTTTATATGTTACAGTTACACTATGTATTTTATTTTGCTTTTCCCTTTCTGAATCTGTAGGCTTCCAGATATCAAGAAAAGTGCTCTAGATTGTCCAGAAAAGGAGTGGTGCTCCAGGTGAGGCTGTGACTCTCAGTCTCAGCATAGCTCAAGGCAGTACTGCCTTATAAGAATCACATGCTACTACACTGCACCATAGGAACCAAAGATAATAAAGGCCTAAGAAGCCTTAATGAAGACATAGTCGACCCTTATTATTCCAAGATTCCATGTACTCAATTTGCCTAATTGCTAAAATGTATTTGAAACTCCCAAATAACTCAACACACATTCCCAGTTGAGGTAGAAGAACAAGCCAACTGTCTGACATCTTGTTTCAGCTCTCGTAATGTTCTTTCCATGATTTAGTGCCATGGTTTTCAAACTTTTTTGCCTGTTGTTGATGATTTCATTGCTTAAAATGGCTCCCAAGCATAGTGTTAAAGTGCTGTCCAGTGTTCCTAAGTGCAGGAAGGCTGTGATGTGACTAATGGAGAACATACATGTGTTAGATATGTTTTGTTCAGAAATGAGTTACAGTGCTGATGGGCCTGAATACAATGCTATTGAATCTTCAATCAATCAATCAATCCATCAATTTATATACAGTGACTTTAAATAGTAACACACATAAAAATAAGAATATGTATTGCTTGGTTGATAAAATGTTGTTATTTGAGTCTTGCAGGAACCTAGCTCTGTATTTCACTTAGGAGCAGTGATTCAGTATTTGCTAATTCATTGTTTGTGCTGACTTTTACTGAATATAACATAAAATATAAGAACTGTGAATAAGGAGAATCAACTGTACTCATCTTAATAGTCCAACAGTCCTCTTAGGGACCGGTGTTTTTGCCTGTATCATCTGTGGCATTTTTCACGATGCTTGCAGAACTTAACTAACCTTTTATTTGGGCCTCCCCTTTCCTCATTGCTCCTCTCTACTGTACCTCAGATCTTTTTTTGCATTAAGTGCTACCTCTGGTCACTTGCCTGTTTTTAACCTGAGAAAGATATCAAAACAATTTGATAACTTGAATCATTTAGAGACTTAAGAGAATGTGTATTTACAAAAACCATTTGAAAATTATAATTGAAACGTTGGCTGAGTAATAAAAACTAAGAAAGCAGCAAACAAATTGTTATTTGCAAATTATCTAGAGTTTCACACTTAGAGAAAACAACTTAATATGCTGTCTATTCATTCCAGCCTTTTAAAAATGCATTTTTAAAGGTTATGAGCTTGGAAGGTGGTGGTAATATCTTTATAATACTGTCTGTAGTTTTTATTCTGTTTTGTTTAACATAATACCATACTCTACTTTCCATAAAGAGAATGAAGATGAGGATGTTGATACTGGTGTCAGTAGGAGCAAACACATGTATAGAGCTTGATATGGACCAGGATCTCTTCTCTATTATGTGTGCATATTGACATGACACCCCGTGGTCTTTCATGCACTTAGCAGACATCATGTTCAATCCCTACACAGATTCATTGTAATCTGATTCATGCCGATGGACATGTTCACCTGCCTTTTGATCCAGAGGACGCTGGACACTGCAGTGTATTCCAGATTTGGGGTCAGATACCACGCCTCTCTGTTTCTTTCAGGCCTGCGTAGCAATCTGACTCAGCTCTTGCCGGCCAGGTGACTTTGGGCAAGTTCCTTCACCCGTTAACCTCTACGTGTCTCAAGCTACCTCATCTGCAAAAAGGGATGATAACATTAAAAATGCTTACCTCATAACGTTGCTGTGAGTACTCAGAGACCTTATTATACTTATACATATAGAGAGTTAAAAACAGTCCAGAAGGGTGAGCTTTTACTCTTGTGTCTCTTCACTTTGGTTTCTGCTTGTACCCATATCCCTCTCTCCCTGCCCCCATGCTTTCTTCTCCCCCACTCCCGTTCCAGTCTCTCTCCCCTTTGCCCCCCTCATCAGACTCTCCATCCAAAAACACTGTTTACCATCTCCTCAGGATGTAAGTCAGAAAATATTCATACCATCACCCTTTGGTTAAAAAAACGTGAATATTAGTGGAAGAAATAAGAAACACCATAAAACTGGCAATGTGAAAACTACACAAGAAATAAAGTCCTACTGATGAAAGTTTGAGTATTAATACTTTTATATCTTCATCAGATTCAGATATTTAGAATTTGATACAGGAGAGTTAGACTTGATAAATATAATGGCCCCCCAAAAGGGCTATATAATGAGGTTCTTGGGCCTTTAAATTTCCCTCTGGAATGTTTTTTAAAATGTATATACTTGTGTTCTACAATTGTCCAGTGATCACTTACTTTCCCATCATCATGCAAATCCTGCGAAGAGGTCATTAGACTTCAAATTTCCTAGAGAATAGGCACTACACTTTTCCATACGAGCGCTTGATGAAACCCCAGCATTGCACTTAGGCTTCACAATATCCCCAGAAGGACAGCTAAATAATCATTATGCTAAAAAATATATACCAACCTACATACCCCATACATTCAGTTCTTGAGTCCCAGAGGGGCTGACGTGATAGTGCAAAGTCCATGTGGTGAGTCAAAGGTGGTCTTGACATTGTCTCTCTGGAACACTCTCCAGGGAAATGTGGGAACGGTAACAATATCAACAACAGTAATGACAACAGCTAGAATTCACCAGGAACTTGTCACATGCCGAGCACTGTCCTGACAACTTCCCATGTCTTAACATGGTCAGTGCTCTAAATTGCCCAAGAAGTAGTTACATTTACTCCTTACTAGTGTTTCCATGTTACTAATGGAGGAATTGAGGCACAAAGACGCTAAGTAGCCCGCTCAGTGTCACCCAGCAGTAAGGGGTGGAGCCACACGTCTGTGCAGGCATTGTGGAAAACTCAAGTGTGTTCTGTATTTATTCAGTCAAGGGCAAGATGCAACGGCTACTGCAAAATATGTAGAAAAACAGCTAACACATAACACAGATTGACCTTACAGCATGGAACTGCACACTAAATAGAAATCTGGTTTCTTCAGAAATCTTTTAGATGGAGGCTTGACAGGACTGGAATCAGGATGTTTTGTGGAAGGAATGATCTGAGAGCCTCCTTAGAACAGCAGACAGCATGTCAGTCTCCTAGCCTGAAGGTCTTGGGTTTGTGCATCAGAGAAGGCTGCAAACCTCTGTCACCACCACATGCTCCCGATGGAGAGAGAAACCTACCAGTAGGGAAAATAAGACCGTTCCTCAGCTCTGGTAATGCCCAGACAAGTTGTCCATGTCAATAAGAACTGAGGAATTATATATAAAAAAACCTCCATAAATGCAGATTCCATGATCCACACTCAGTGAGTCTCATTTAGTGTGGCTACAACGGTGCCCTAGAATCTTTGATTTTTCACTCTGCCTGGGGAACTCTCAGGAACTTTATTAAACTGTGGTAGCAAGACTGTCTCCAATGTACTGACTCTTCCCAGGATAAACACGCAGTTGGGAAGACCTAAGTGAAGGCACAGGAGAGAGAACGTAAAGGACACAGCGTGAGAGTCAAACCAAGGGCAGGACAGTGGATCTTCTGAGCAGACATCACCTTCTCACTGGCCTGTCTCTCTGAGGCTTCAGTTTATCTCAGATCCATTCTCTTCATGGCCAGTGGATGGAGGTGGTGAGAGGAGATGACCTTTGAGATCCCACATGGCCTGGGCTTTTCTCGGGGGCCGTGGGACACAGACAATATGAGGTTATGTGACCTATTCTCCCCACCTCCAGTCAGCCTCTGCTTCTCTCTTGCACCCTCACTCCCTCCATGCCACACAAGCCCAGAGCAACCAGAATTTAGGAAAAATGTCTTCCCTTCACTGATCAGACACGTGCCCCTGACCTGAGGAGATCTTCTCCCCTCTTCTCCTCTCAACTGTCCTCCTCTGATCTGATCTGCCATGCCGAAGAAGACAGCCTTCCCTAGTAGCTTAAAGCCCTTGCCTGGCCCGTGACTCTGGTGACGCAGCCTGGAGAGGGCTCGTCCTCTCTGAGAAGGACCCCAGCCCCGGGAGCCAAGAGCCATGACGACCACAGAACCATCCTAAACATTGATGCCCACGGAAGTGACTGACCTTGGAAACGAAGCCTTACCTCACACCCCATCTGTCCCTGAACCATTATCTCATCACAGAAAGCAAGACAGACGAGGAAGGTGCCTGGAATCCTTCCTGGGGAGTCCTGTGTCCTACTCCATGCTGCCATGCTATTTCCCCAGACCAAACCCTGACGTGGACCATATCATTCCTATCCTTTTGATGGGAATAAGACATCTGGGGATACCTTCATAAAATCCTATTCTTGTGGTTGATAACCAGTATGTTATGTGGTTTACTACCACAGTGGTGCATCTGGTAAGTAGGTGGAAGCTGACAGGAAGTTTCAGAGGGTAGGTCTGGGTGCTGAAATGACTGGGAGGAGCTACCAGCACCTGTGGGCTGAGGGTTACAGGGAGGCAAACACTTTTTAGCAGAGAGTTAAATAAAGTGGATTTTCCATCATTGTAATATCCCCGTGAATTAAGGGAAGCTTGAATGTTGCTTTCTCTGGAAACTTACAAAGAATCCTTGAGTGTTTTAGAGAACACATACTGAAGGCAATTCTGTTACTGGCTTTGAGCTTGATGCAACACAACAGTATCATCTGATACCTGAGGTTGTGCATGCCTAAAGGAATGAGGGTAATCCAACTGTAATGATTAGAAGGACCTTCAGGATATGCTGTTAATAGATGGGAAAAATTACGTGGGAAATGTTCAGAGTGTGATATGCCATGGGTTGCTGAACAAAGCCAGATAAGCCCATTGTCTTTAAGGCACTGAAGTTTATTTAAGTATTAAAATTTTTTTTATATTTGAGTATACTTGATATACTATACACAACTAACCATGTTGTGTTAGTTTTAGGTGTATAGCAGAGTGACTCAGTCATACATATATATGTATCCATTCTTTTTCAACTTCTTTTCCCATTTAGGTTATTACAGAATATTGAGCAGAGTTCCCTGTGGTATACAGCAGGTCTTTGCTGGTTATCTATTTTAAGTATAGCACTGTGACATATACACACTAGTATATATAAAATAGATAACTAATAAGGTACCGTATAGCACAGGCAACTCTTCTTTATACTCTGTAATGACCTACATGGGAAAAGAATCTAAAAAAGAGTGTATATATGTATAACTGATACACTTTTCTGTACAGCAGAAAGTAATGCAACATTGCAAATCAACTATTAAAAAAATAAGTATAGCAGTGTGTACATGTCTATCCCAAACTCCCAATCTATCCTTCCCCTCACCCTTCTCCCCTGGTAACCATAAGTTCATTGTCTAAGTCTGTGAGTCTGTTTCTGTTCTGTAATAATTTCATTTGTATCATTTTTAGATTCTGTATATAAGCGATATCATGTGATATTTGTTTCTCTCTGTCTGACTTACTTCATTTAGTGTGCTAATCTCCAGGTCCATCCATGTTGCTGCAAATGGCATGATTTCATTCTTTTTAATGGCTAGTATTCCATTGTATATATGTACCACATCTTCTTTATCCATTCATCTGTTGATGGACATTTAAGTTATTTCCATATCCTGGCTATTGTATACAGCACTGCAATGAACATTGGGGTGCATGTATACTTAAGAACCATGTTATTCTCTGGATATATGCCCAGTTGTGGGATTGCTGGATCATATGATAGTTCTATTTGTAGTTTTTTCAGGAACCTCCATACTGTTCTCCATGGTGGCTGTACTAATTTACATTCCCACCAACAGTGTAGTAGAGTTTCCTTTTCTCCACACTCTCTCCAGCATTTATTTTTCCTAGACTTTTTGATGATAACCATTCTGACTGGTTTGAGGTGATATCTCACTGTAGTTTTGATTTGCATTTCTCTAATGATTAATGATGTTGAGCATTCTTTCATGTGTTTGTTGGCAATCTGTATATCTTCTTTCGAGAAATGTCTATTTAGGTCTTCTGCCTATTTTTGGATTGGGTTGTTTGTATTTTGATATTGAGCTGCATGAGCTGTTTGTAAATTTTGGAGATTAATCCCCTGTCGGTGACATCATTTGCAGATATTTTCTCCCATTCTGTGGGTTGCATTTTTGTTTTGTTTATGGTTTCCTTTGCTGTGCAAAAGCTTTTGAGTTTAATTAGGTCCCATTTGTTTATTTTTGTTTTTATTTACATTACTCTAGGAAACGGATCTAAAAATATATTGCTGCGATTTATGTCAAAGAGTGTTCTGCCTATATTTTCCTGTAGGAATTTTATAGTATCTGGTCTTACATTTAGGCATTTAATCCATTTGAGTTTATTTTTGTGTATGCTGTTAAAGGATGTTCTAATTTAATTTTTTTACATGCTGCTGTCCTGTCTTCCTAGCACAATTTATTGAAGAGACTGTCATCTCCTTGTATAGTCTTGCCTCCTTTGTCGTAAATTAATTGACCATAAGTTCATGGGTATATTTCTGGGATTTCTATCCTGTTCCATTGATCTATATTTGTGTTTTTGTGCCAGGACCATACTATTTTGATGACTTTAGCTTTGTAGTATAGCCTTAAATCAGGGAGCCTGATTCCTCCAGCTCCGTTTTTCTTTCTCAAGATTGTTTTGGCTATTCGGGGTCTTTTTTTGTGTTCATACAAATTTTAAGATTTTTTGTTCTAGTTCTGTGAAAAATGCCATTTGTAATTTGATAGGGGTTACATTGAATCTGTAGATTGCCTTGGGTAGTATAGTCATTTTGACAATATTTATTCTTCCAGTTCAAGAACATGGTACATCTTTCCATCTGTCTGTGTCATCTTCAGTTTCTTTCATTGGCATCTTATAGTTTTTGGAGTACAGGCCTTTTGCTTCCTTAGGTAGGTTTATTCCTAAGTATTTTATTCTTTTTGATGCTATGGTAAATGGGGGTTTCTTTAATTTTCTATCTGTGCTTTCGTTGTTAGTGTATAGAAATGCAACAGATTTCTGTGTATTCATTCTGTATCCTGCAACTTTACTAAATTCACTGATTAGTTCTAGTAGCTTTCTGGTAGCATCTTTAGGATTCTCTATGTATAGTATCATGTCATCTGTAAACAGTGACAGTTTTACTTCTTCTTTTCCAGTTTGGATTCCCTTTATTTCTTTTTCTTCTCTGATTGCCATGGCTAGGACTTTGAAAACTATGTTGAATACAAGTGGCGAGAGTGGACATCCCTGTCTCGTTGCTGATCTTCGAGGAAATGCTTTCGGGTTTTCATTGTTGAGTATGATGTTACCTGTAGGTTTGTCATATATGACCTTTATTATGTTGCAGTATGTTCCATCTATGCCTATACTTTCCTGTAAATTGAGAGAAGCCTGTGTCTTGTTTGGTTTGGAAACTCACTAAAAGTTCTTGAATGTTTTGGAAAACACATCATGAAGACAATACTGTTCTTGAATTTGAATCTGATGCAACATGCGTGTTATCAGTTTACATGTGTAGCTATGCATGATGGGAACACGCAGAATGAGGGGAATCCAACTCTACTGACCACAGAAATTTTCTCCATGATATAGTGTTATTTGACAGGGAAAATTTAGTGGGAGATGTTCATAGTGTGATCCTTTAAGAGCTTCTGAACACATTCAGCTATACTCATTGCTGTTACTGCACTGAAGTTTTGTTTCCATATCTCTCTCCCTCACCAGAGCCACTTTCCTGATATATTGGAAACATACTCTGTCCTCATGATAGAGCAGAGGACCTGACATATGATAGGAGGTAAGTAAACACTTGTGGAATTGAAGGAAACTCTAAATGGTTGGATGACCAAACCCAGTATTGTAATCATGAACCTGATGGATGTTAGCCTGGGTGGGTGGAAGAGAAATGCCTCAGATCTGTGCCTTGACCTCATTCCCTGAGGTTCACACAGTGGTGATATTAGTAGACGAGTAGGAGAGGAGTCTGCACATTAAACAACTAATATGACTAAAATATTAATTAGAATTAGTATCCTTTTTACTTGACCCCATTAGTCTTTGGACCGTTTCTTGTTCTCTGAAGACAATGGTGTTCCATGCTCCTCTTGTACTTTTCCCGCCTGCAGCTAAGAATGAGCCATTTTACCAAGGAGCCATGGCTTCTTTAGTAACCATGATTTCAGAAGCAGGTCTGTTCACAGCTACTGAGTACTGAGGTGTCTTTTCTTCTAGATCTTTTCAGTGGACAGACAGAGGTAAGGAATATATATGTATATATACACATATATATAGATAATTGAAATTCAAAATAACATTAAACATTTTTCCTTACCTTCTTTTATTTTATATTTTTATCTCTTTTCTCTTAAAGTGAAAATCATTATCCTGAAAGATTAACATATTTGCTTATTAGTTTTAAACTAGAAACTGTACAAAATAATTCTTTTGAGTTGTTTCAGTCCTTGTGCTATCTCCCAAAAAAGAAATAGTCAGAATATTGCTCTCAAAAGGGCTCGAATTGGAGGCTCCTTTTTCAAGTAACTTGGAGTAAGCATATTTAACCCTTCCTCTCTCTCTCATCATTTTATAATGTAGCTATAAAATCTGGACAGAATGCACGGAGCAGGTATTTGAGGACTCCAAAAATTAAATCGTATCAATAAAATTGGAAAAAAGACGAGAATGAAAACTGCCAATGAAACGGTGTTCATTTTACCATTTTTATTTCCTCCAGTCTATCCACCACTTGGCAATGGGCACAGGCACAGAGCAACTAAAGCCCCAGATTTCTGGCCAGAGGACCATCAAAGGAAGCTTCATGGACCAAGAAATATTGATGAGATCAATAGAGAGAGAAGCATGGAAAACTGAACCCCAAAGTTTGTTACTAATTCGTAGGCTGAACCCTAAGCAGTGCATACTGAGAACAACTACTGATAGACCACCAACCAGTACCAGACCAGCCACTAGATGGCAAACGAGAGCAATACTTTGAAAACAGCTGCCATTAGAACAGGGCATGCAGAAAGCATGTTGGAACTTGCTGCTTGAACCTAAGCAGAAATATACAGAAATATCAACATCCTTCATAGGACTTACACAGACCAAGAGTCTCATAACCATATAGTCAAAACGTCCTGAATGCAATTAAAAATTACTGGAAATATGAAGAAGCAGAAACATCTCAATTCTCATGGGAGAAGACAACAATGCTGAGAAGACAGAGATGTTGGGATTATCTGACAAAGTCGTTAAAGCTGCAATTAAAAAAATGCTCCAAAAAGCTATCATGAAGCCTTTTAAAACAAATATAAAAATAGGAAGTCTCAGCTCCCACAAATGTTGGAGGATTTAAAGAAGAACCAAATGGAAATTTTTATAAGTGAAAAATGTGATCACCAAACTAAAAATCATAATGGGTGGATTCAGTAGCAGAGTGGAGGCAAGGAAAGAGTCAGTAAACTTGAAGATAGATCAAGAGAAATTATTGCATCTGAAAAACAGAAAGAAAATGAGATTGCAAGAGAAATGAACAAAAAGTCAAGGACCTATGGGAAAATACCAGAACACTTAACAGTTGTGTCATCAGAATTCCAGAAAGAGAGGAGAACAAGTGCAGTGATGAAAAACAATTTTTGAAATAACAATGGCTGGAAACTTTCCAAATTTGGCAAAAGATATAAACCTACAGATTTAAGAAGCTTAGCAATCCCCAAACAGAATAGACCCAAAAGAACCCATATCCAGGCATATGAAGATCAAATTGTCAAAAAGTAAAGACAGAGAAAAATCCCAAAAGCAACCAGAGGAAAATGATGCATTACCTATATGAGAGCAATGATTCAAATGACTGTGGATTTCTCATGAGAAACCATGGAGGGCAGAAGGGAGTGTCTCAAAATTTTTAATGTGCTGCAAGAAAATAATTGTCAACCCAGAATTCTACATCTAGCAAAAATATTCTTCAGAAATGAAGGTGAAAAAAAGACATTTGCAGATGAAAGGGAAAAAAAAGAGAATGCATTGCCAGCAGACCTAAAAGACTTGCAATAGAAGTTCTACAGACAGAAAGGAAATGATACCAGAAGGAACTTACCACATTAGGAATGAAAGAAGAGAAACAGAAATAGTATATATTTGGCTAAATATAATAGACTATTCTTCTCCTTTTGAATTATCAAAAGCAAATTTGAAGGTTGAAGGCAAAGTTAAAACGTTTGTGATGGGGTTTCAACATATGTTGATGAAATACATACGATAACTATACTATAAAGAGGGCAAGAATAAAGGGACCTATATGGTGGTTAGGTTTATGCATTCTATGTGAAGTGGTAAAATACTGATTCTAAGTAGTTGGTAAAGAGTTAAGTGTGTATATCTTAATTCCTAGGTTAAGCCACTAAAAAAAGTTTGTACAGTGATATAGTCATAAAAATAATAGTGAAATTAAAAAGGAATATTAAAACTTGCTTAAATAATCCCAAAAAGGGGAAGAAAATGGGAGAATAGAAATCAAAACAGAAGGAAGAAAGAGTAAATGATAAAATGATGCACCTAAGTCAAATCATATCAGTAATTACATTAAATGTAATTGGTCTAAACACACTAATTAAGAGTGAAACATTTCATGAATGGATTTACAAATAAAAAAGAAAACAGGAATCAAGTACATGATATGAATAAAAAATTCACCTCAGGGCTTCCCTGGTGGCGCAGTGGTTAAGAATCCGCCTGCCAATGCAGGGGACACGGGTTCAAGCCCTGGTCCAGGAAGATCCCACATGCCGCAGAGCAACTAAGCCTGTGAGCCACAACTACTGAGCCTGCACTCTAGAGCCCACGAGCCACAGCTACTGAGCCTGCGCACCTAGAGCCCGTGCTCCACAACAAGAGAAGCCACCGCAATGAGAAGCCCGCGCACCACAGCAAAGAGCAGCCCCCGCTCACTGCAACTAGAGAAAGCGCACGTGCAGCAACCGAGACCCAACGCAGTCAAAAATAAATAAAGTTAAAGAAAAAAAGAGAAATTCACCTCAAATGTAATGATATAGGTAGATTAAATTACAAGGATGGAAAAAATACATCAGACAAACACTATAAAAAGAAAACTTAAGCGAGTGTATTAATACCTGACAAAGTAGACTATAGAGCAAAGAAAATTTCCAGGGATAAAGAGTGACATTACAACTGACAAAAAGGTTAATTCACAAAGAATACATAATAATCCTTAATGTGTATGCCCTTGTATCAGGGGTCCCTAAACCCACCCCAGGTTTGATGATTTGCTAGGACTCACAGAACTCAGCACACGGTTGTACTCACTGCTAAGATTTATTACAGTGAAAGAACAAAAAACAAAATCAGCAAGGGGAAAAGGTGCATATTGCACCGAGAGATCAGCACAAGCTTCCAGGAATCCTCTTTCCAGTGAAGTCACAGAATTCATTTCTCCAGCTGTGAATTGTGACAACATATGTTAAAGTGTTTTCTACCAGGAAAGCTCATTATAGCGCCTAAGGTAATTATTAGGGGCTGGTCATGTACATACCAAAATTTCAGACTCACAGTGGTAAGGGGGTATCTAGCATAAACCACATAATTTGTACAGTTTAGCAATGGTGAACCATGCTTATCAGTTAGGGAATGGTAGGGGTCCTCCCAAAATCCAAGTTCTCAGTTGCCAACCAGGGGCCAACTTGCAAGAAGACCTTTCTAAGGAGAGCAGTTTTAGACGTACTATGTTGTCTTGTCTGCAGTCCACCCCCTTAGCTTGTTGCCAAAGTGTCATTACGGTAGGACCCCATGCAGCATGATGAGACCAGCTTACAGTACTAATGTCAGCTATGCCCTTTAGGGGTCCTGGATGTAGCCAGTAAAAACAAATCCCATTAATCATGAAGATCTCTTAGAAAACCAGGTGACTTCCTACTTTTAAATTTCTGCTTTAACTTTTTTAAAAAAAAGCTGGCCTGAGGCACCAATTCAGGCACAGCATGCTCTGGTCACTAAGCAGAAGCAGATCTGAAAGTCTTCCAGGCTGAGGCCATGTAGGGATACTCAGGGCTCACACATAGGAAGTGTAATTCTGAGGCCTATATGGCATCCCTAGAAACAAAGAGTTCACAATTGTTAGGGTGCCCCAAGCAGGACATACATCAGGCAGGCAGGACAGCTCCCAATGTGGCCTCCCACCCAGGGACCTGCCTCTCTAGGACTCCCTGTCCAGTTTGAATAATCCATCTGAGGCCTTGGTTTCAGAGGCACTGCCTGGAGGCAGCCCGTTCCAAACAGTTCTGTCTGTCCAGGACCCCAGTGCATCCTCTTTCCAAGGGTGGCTGACACCTGGAGGTGCTCTGCATGAAACGTCCAGGGGCTGGGGCCACTCCTGCAGTCCCAGAGTCAGAGCTCCATCAGGTGTGACTGGAACCTCAGCAGACAGTTTGCATTCAAAGTGCTCACAGCAGCTTGGAATGGCTGCCTGGGGAGTACTTCTTTAGGAAACAGAAAATTTTGAGGAACAGTTTGGACAGACAAGATCATTAATGTCCTCGCTCCCTCTCTCCACCTTTCTCCAGGTGCCAAGTTTTGTGTTTTCTCCACTGATATACAATCGGTGTGGCCCATTCTCTAATCAAAACTTAACATTTTAAAAATTATTCCTTACTCTACTCCAAACCTTTTGTCTGGAATGGTTGTATTCAAGAAAAACAAAAGCATTTTCATAGAAAAAAATTATGTAACTTAACTACAAAGACAGATCCCATTTAGGGATTGGTCAGAACAAAACCCTGAATTGAGAAAAATTCTTTTCCCATTTAGGTTATTACAGAATATTGAACAGAGTTCCCGGTGCTATACAGTAGGTCCTTATTGGTTAACTATTTTAAATATAGCAGTGTGTATATGTCAATCCCAGTCTCCCAATGTATATGTATAACTGAATCACTTTGCTGTACACCTGAGACTAACACAACATTGTTAATCAACTATATTCCAATATAAATAAAAATTTAAAAAAAGAAAGAAAAAATAAAATAAAAATATATCCCTAACTGTAAGTTTTTTAAATCTAAAGAAAATAAAGATATTTCTACATGTTAAAAAAATTGAAAAAATGAATTTACATAACGTCCTGTCCCTTTGGCTTCTATCACTTATTTAGTGAACTGGCTGGAAAAAAATACTAATCCCTTGCTGGGAGCAGCTGCATTGAGTAACTAAACTGCCTTCCTAAAATGTGTGAAGCAGGAGATGGGTGAGGGGAGTAGACTCAGGCTATCAGTCCATTTTGGAAAATTTCAATTAATCTTGAAATTCTAACACAAGCCATCAACAGGGAGATATCAAGAATAGGCTCTGTCAGGAGTGGATGGAGACATCATACTCCCTGTGATGTGTCCTCTCCTAATTTGCAGCTTCTGGCAGGAATCCCAAATTAGAAATGCAACTATCTTCTGCATCAGAAATATAGAGCCAATCAGCAGCTCAATTTTAGATAGTTCCATCAGAAAAACAAGCCCTTTTCTTTGGGCATCTGCAAGTGACCAAGATGGTCCAGGAAGCATCCATGATGTTTTCTTAGTTTATGGGCTCACAGAGCGGTGTATTAAATCTGCAACAGTCCCAGAGTCTCAGTCCTCTTCACTGAGCCTGTGCCTGCATTCAGTTCAGCGCAGCTCCTGCTGAGGTTGAAACAGCATAGAGCAGGCAATATCAGGTTTCAGCTTAGAGTCAGGTCAGGCAATTAGGATCTGTGAATATAGGGTTCCAAAGAGGCCAGAGGCTTTTCTTTGCCAGCAGCAAAGGAGAGAAGCTGCAAGACTAGACAGCCCTCTTCCAAGTCCAAGTGACGAGCAAGGCTAGCTTAAGCTCTATTTATCTCATCAGTCTTAGAGTCCAAATTGAACCACTCAAAACTATGCGTATCAGGCTGAAAAATCACCAGCCTTTAAGGGCCAGCCATCTGATTTTACAAGAACTTATTAGCGACTAAAAACTGCTTTAAACGCCCCCCCCCCAAAGTGTATCTTCAACTGTACATTTCCTTCTCTTTTTTCCCAGAGGCCATAATAAGAAAAACAAAATATATCAGTTATGATGGCTTGTTTTCTTTTTTAATGTTCAAAGAGTTTGAATTTCAATTCACTCATCAGAGGCAAAAAGTAAGGATATTGTAACCCATTAACATGTTTTTCCCCCCAGTTTTCTCTGGTGGGAAATTATGAAATTACAAGCCTCTAACATTTTAAATGAATTTTATCATACATCCAGATGTAATAGCCACAAGACACAAAGCCATTTTTTAAATTCCATTTTTTGGGGTCTTATTGCGATTTTATTCACATCTCTAGCAGTAGATTTAGCATTTACAGGGTTAACATTGCAGTGGCAAAGCATGATCCTGGCTGAAATGCTGGGGTGCTGCAGCAGTGCAGCAGCCAAGCTGAAGGTTTTTTCCACTGGTTTGGAAGCTGTGCTCCAGTCCAGGGAACCGATTTAGTTTTCCCTTCCACTTAGAGGGAAGAGCAATGAAAACTTTTAACATTTTCTGCCTACCCAAAACTCACCTTTGGGAATACGTAGGCCATTTCTCCTCCTGCTTGGAGGAGAGAACGAAAATCAAAGTCTTGACCGGGTTGTGTGCTCCCCTGTCTCCACTCCTCCCTCCCATCATCCAGCATGGCAAAAGCAGTCAAGGGACCTAGTGAGCCAACTCTCCTGGAGTTGGACCTATTATTTTAAAATTCTTTATGCAATATTTACTTTTCATAACAGATAACAGCTCAGCTGCTGTTTTATATCATGGGTAAAACCATAGTCACCCAGGTACAAAAGGTTCATCAACACTACCTTTTCATGCTTCTATTATTCAAACAAGGCTTTTGCCATGTTTTAGTGAGTCAAGGTCATTCTAGCAAATAATACTACCATTGCTACCATTGTCACACTGTAACCATTGCCACTACTGTGTCAGGAATCCCCAAGACCATGCCCCCTCCACCTCCAATTTTGATGATTCATTAGGACTCAGGACTCAGCATGTAGTTGTATTCATGGCTAAGATTTATTACAGTGAAAAATAAAAATCACCAAAGGGAAAGTGTATGAAGCAAAATCTGGACGAAATCAGCTCAAGCTACCCAGGGGAGTCACACAATACATTACTCTAGCAAAGAATTGTGGCAACACACTGTGAAGTGTTGTCTACTAGGTGTAAACAAAATAATGTTGCCAACCATTCCAGTTCTACAAGGCCCAAGTCATTAGCCACTGCAGTTGTCCACCAACAGTGTGCCCTGAGGGGAATTCAGGATGGAGAAAAACAGGAAGGATTCTGTGCTTTGGATATACTGGCCCTAGATAGTTAAGATGCATATCTAAGGAAGATTTCAATGATTCCAGATTTTTGCATCTTCCTATACACAGAAAAGCATTAAAATCATTAACTAAGGTGAATGGATAAATAAATTGTGGTATATATAATGAAATATTATTTAGTGCTAAAAAGGAATGAACTATCAAGCCATGAAAAGACATGGCTTTCATCCTTAAATGCATAGTACAAAGTGAAAGAAGCCAATCTAAAAAGGCTACATACTGTATAATTCCAACTATATGACATTCTGGAAAAGGCAAGTTGTCGAGACAGTAACAAGATCAGTGTTTGCCAGAGGTTAGGTGGAAGGGAGGGATGAATAGTTGGAGACCAGAGGACTTTTAGGGCAGCTAAACTATTCTATGTGATACTACAATGGTGGATACATGTAATTATATGTTTGTCAAAACATATAGAATATACAGTACCAAAGGTGAACCCTAATGTAAACTGTGGACTTTGGGTAATAATGATATATCAAGATAGATTCATCAATTTACAAATGTGGCCCTCTGGGGCAGGATGTTGCTAATGAGGGAGGTGCTGTGCATGCGTGGGGACAGGGGGTTTAGGGGAACTCTCTGTACTTTCTGTTCAATTTTCTTGTGAACCTAAACTTGCTGTAAAAAATAAAGTTTATTAATTTAAAAAATAAAAAAAATCATTAACTAAGATGTCTGTTCTTTTTGAGTAGCGATAGTCTTTTAATGTTTGACTACATGTGTTTCCTAGCAAAAGAATTCATATATATCCAGGCTCCTCCCTTACCTCTTTGGAGCAGTTCCTCAGAGCTATCTGAGAGGCTGTCTCCTGGGCTACAGTCCTCAGTAAGTCCCTGAATAAAACTTAACTCACAACTCTCACATTGTGCATTTTTTTTTCAGTTGACACAGGGAAGCTCATTAGAGACTCAGTGCCCATGGTTTTTATTGGGAGCTGGTCAAGTAGGCACTCTCTGCCTAGCACGATGTACCCAGATCCCAACTCCCAGAAGAAATGCAGCTACTTAGCATAAAATAAATTGTTTGCACAAACAGTTTAGGCTCAGTAAAACACTTTTATTAGTTAAAGAATGATGGGGATCTTCTATAAGTACAAGTTACCAGATCTCAGACAAGGGCCCAATTTGTAATCAGGCCTTTCTAAGGATAGAAGCCTCAGACCTGGTAGGTTAACTCTATCTTGCACAGCACCCAAATATATGGAATCTAAAAAAAAAAATGGTTCTGAAGAACCTATGGGCAGGACAGAAATAAGGACCCAGACGTAGAGAATGGGCTTGAGGACACAGGGAAGGGTAAGGGTAAGCTGGGATGAAGTGAGAGAGTGGTATGGACATATATACACTACCATATATAAAATAGATAGATAGTGAGAAGCAGCTACATAGCACAGGGAGATCAGCTCGGTGCTTTGTGATCACCTAGAGGGGTGGTGAGAGGGAGATGCAAGAGGGAGGAGATATGGGGATATATGTATATGTATAGCTGATTCACTTTGTTATACAGCAGAAACTAACACACCGGTGTAAAGCATTTATACTCCAATAAAGATGTTAAAAAAATACATAAGCAAAATCAGACATAGCTGAAAGGATTAATGAAGAAATCTACAATTAAGTTAGAGACTTTAACACTTTCTCAGTAATATCTAGAACTAGTGTAATGAAAAGCATTAAGGATATAGAAGAACTGAACCACACCTTTGTCAATGAAAAAAATTATAATCAGTTGATCTAAGAAAGAAATGAAAAATTTTGTTCAAGCCAAATTGAGGATTATAACCCGGGAACAGCCTCTCAGAAAGCTATGAGAACTGTTCTGCCCATTAAAGGTCAAAGCACAGTTATGTAAGTTTTTTGAGACAGAAAGTGGTATATTAAATGACATATTATTGACAGTTTACCCAATCCAGATCTAAGCATACAAAATGAGTGAGTCATGGGTAATCATGTCCCCTTACAAGATTAAGAAAGAAGGTTATCTCCTAAGGAGTTATCTTGTTTTGCTAGGAGAATGTTGCTCTATATGGTTGAGCAGGTATTTCTGCCAATGGGGAGGTCTAGTTGATGCATAATGGAGATACACAACACATAGTAGAGGGGAGAGAGGAGGCCAAAGGGCAGAGAAAAGTTTTTATGTCTAAATTTTCCTTGACTTGCCTTAGAATATGAATTTTTATTTCATCACCTACCAACTGAATCAAGTTGACATGTGTGGAATCTTCCACATAATACAGCAGAATACACATTCTATTCAAGTGCTTATGGGAGTTTCACCAAGATAGACCATATTCTGGATCATAAAACAAATCTTAACAAATGTAAGATAATTGAAATTATACAAAGAATATTCTCTGACCTTAAAGTAATTCAACCAGAGGTCAATAAGAGAAAGTTAAGAAACTAGGAAAAATCTTTCAAACATGTTGAAATTACACAGTACACTTCTAAATATTTCGTGGATCAAAGAGCAAGTCTCAAGAGAAATTATAAAATATTTTGAACCAAATGAAAATTATGCATATAAAATTTGGCAGGAATCAGATAAATCAATGCTTAGAGATAAATTTATAGCATTAAATGTCTGTATTATAATATAGCTGATTCACTTTGTTATACAGAAGAAACTAACACAACATTGTAAAGCAATTATGCTCCAATAAAGACGTTAAAAATGTTTGTATTATAAAAGAATAACGGGAAAATAGTGAAAATCAATGAAGTCAAAAGTTGGTTCTTTGAAAAAAATCAATAAAATCAATAAAATTTATAGACCTCTAGTCAGACTGACAAAAAAAGAGAAAGGGGAAAGAAAACAAGAAAAAAAAAAGAAAAAAAAAGCAAGCAAGCAAGCCAGCAAACCTAAATTATCAATATCAGGAATGAAAGAGTACAGATCCCACAGAAATTAAAAGGACAAGAAGAGATTACTAGGAATAACTCTATAAATATACAGTTGGCAACTTAGATGAAATGAAACAATTCCTTGAAAGACCCAAACTAGTGAAGGTCACCCAAGAATAAATACATAATCTGAATAGATCTTCATCAATTAAAAAGTTGAACTAGAAGTTGAAAAACTGTCAAAAAAAAATTTCCAGACCCAGTTGGTTTCACTGGCAAATCATACTGCAGTCTGTGGGTCCTTAAGATGATCCTCAGGTTCAGTAATTCTCTATATGGACTCACAGAACTCAGAAAAGCCATTATACTATTGATACTTTAATTCACCCCTTAAATTCCTATAGTTATTTCCATACTGCTGTGCCTCACATGGGCGTCCCTTTAATAGTCCAGTTTTCTTTTTCTTTTTTCAGCTGGTGCCCCTCGCTCGGTCCCTCCCACCCGCCGGGGAGCCCCATGCCCTGCCAGGCACCTCCTCCACCCGGCCACACCTCACAACTCCCGCCTGGGAACCTGCCAGCTGCCTCCAAGTTGGGCCTCCCCAATAGTCCGGTTTTTCATTGTCCATCTGCCTGACCATGTAACCAAGCCATTAGCTACCACTCATGAGTTGGTAAAACCCAAGCATAGGGGAAAACAGCATGCAATTCAACCCAGTGAGCTGATTTGTTTTATCTGCTTCAGTCAGATGTAATGCAGCAAGCTTCTAAATAGGATTCTGTCTGTTCACTTTGGAACTGCCATCCATAAACCAAGCAGCTTTTTGTTGGTTAATAGAAAACTGTTCATAGGGTATTGCCCAGGTGAAATAGGATATGGTAGCTCCTCAGGTTGTTCCAAAGTCAGCTCTCAGGAAAAAAAGTTACCTGCTTCTGAATATGATGGGTACCTCCTTGCATTCCTCTGATAGCATGCTCCTGTATAAACTATTTCCATTTCCAACCAGATCCATTTATGGATCTCTTCTGCACACTGCCTTCCTTATTGGAGTGTTTCTCCAACATCACCCAAGACATTATGGGTATTTCAGGTTTCAAGATTATTTATGTCCTTCAGTCAGTCATAAGGGCAGTTTCTATTAATGTCCAATAGCAAGCTAGTAACTGTTTCACAAGTTGCTTATATCTTACCACCGCATCTGGAAATTTTCTGGTCTAAAAAACCAGTAGTCGCCTCTGTGTGGCTCTCACAGGCTTTTGCCATAAACTCCTCTGTGGTCCACATGGGGCTAAACTACAGAGAATTTGTCAGTACAGCTCTCCAGCTTCTAACATGCCATTAATTAAAGTGGCAATCTCTTTTTGTCCACCAGGTATTTTATACTGTTTCAAGTTAAACTGTACAAATTTAGATGATTCTATAGATTCCTAATTAGCATGTCCAATTAACACTGGCTGAAGGATAAGTTTAACATGCCTTCTGTTTTACAATATTAGGTAGTGAAAGTGTCCCCCTTTCAGACATAGTTTCCATTCCAATAATACATTCAGGTAAAGAAGACATGACTTCACATAAAGTCTATTCAAACATTCCAATTTTCATCCAAACTGCCACCTTAATCCCATCGACTATTGCATCCACATATCCTCTCAATCTAACTGCAATGAGTTTGGAATCACAGAACACTGGGGTCCTATCTTAGCCACTTATCTATTTTACCCACACATGCACGTAGGGTCTTCAGTCCCTGACTCTTTCACTAATCCTAATCATGATTAATTTGTGGGACCACTGTCTGAGCTGATATTTTTAAGATTAATTAATGAATTAATTTTATTTTTGGCTGTGTTGGGTCTTTGTTGCTGCGCACAGGCTTTCTCTAGTTGCGGTGAATGGGGGCTACTCTTTGTTGTGGTGTGCGGGCTTCTCATTGCGGTGGCTTCTCTTGTTGCAGAGCACGGGCAGCTCTAGGTGCACAGGCTCAGTAGTTGTGGTGCACAGGCTCAGTTGCTCCACTGAATGTGGGATCTTCCCGGACCAGGGCTTGAACCTGTGTCCCCTGAATTGGCAGGCGGATTCTTAACCACTGTGTCACCAGGGAAGCCCTGTCTGAGCTGATTTGAGGTCAGGTTTCTCATTATCATACTTGCCTTCCAGCTTTTAAAATTCCTACAAAGGGGCTTCCCTGGTGGCGCAGTGGTTGAGAGTCCGCCTGCCGATGCAGGGGACACGAGTTCGTGCCCTGGTCCGGGAAGATCCCACATGCCGTGGAGCGGCTGGGCCCGTGAGCCATGGCCGCTGAGCCTGTGCATCCATAGCCTGGGCTCCGCAACGGGAGAGGCCACAACAGTGAGAGGCCCGTGTACCGCAAAAAAAAAAAAAAAAAAAAAAAAAAAAAAAAAAAAATTCCTACAAAGTAGGGTAAATAAAGCATATTTGTTTAGAGCCCTTCAATGTTGGGGGACCAGCAGGGGTTCCCATCTGTCCAATCAACCACTGGTAGTGTCACATTAAGACCTTTACTTTAACCTCATCAGCGTCCAATTTATTCATCCTTTTTCTTAATAACCTTCTAAAGATTTCCATCCTGCTGGAACAAGCTCTTTGATTCTCCACTCTGTATTACCCTGTTATTTTGTGAATCACTCTAATTTTCTTAGCCATCTGTTGTTTCAGTATAAGTTTTCCCTTTGGAAATGGCTATTGGCTAAAAAAAAAAAAGCACAATGTGAGAACTGTGAATTCAGTTTGAATTTGGGGACTTACTGAGGACTGTAGGCCGGGAGACACCCTCACAGATTGCTCTAAGGAACTGCTCCAAAGAGGTGCTGGGGGAGGTCAGTATATACATGATCTGATGAAGGGGGTATGTGCAGTCAAGCACACATCTCAGTAGAAGGTGGCTGCTAGTCATGAGGAGCAAATGTCTCCATTAATGATTTTAGTGCTTTTCTAGGTATGAGAAGATGTAAGAGAACATTTCCTTTAAGAAACCATACTGCTGGCTGATGTGTTGATTTGACTATCCAGGAAAATAGAATTGCTGCCACAAAGTTTGATTCACCTCCTCCTAGTTAGTATCTCCCCCCTCCCACCCATTTTGAAAAACTTAAAAACTTTTCAGGACAAAGACTTCCACTTCTGGAAGTCAATGTACGTTTCCCCATTCCTCTCACTAAGTACAAATAAAAATGCTGGAAGTTACATATAAAATATACCTAAGAGGATTCTGAAAGTTTAAGAGAAGAAAGTAGCAAGCTGATTAGGGTTCTCAGAAGCCAATGATCAACATGGTGGTGGGTTCCTTAGGTTTACTTTTTGGCTTATATATCCTATTCTGGGTACTGGGGAAGACAAAGGAGAATGAAAAAGTCAGCTTAGTAAGACAGAAAACTTTGTTTTTTAAAAAAATTTTAAATTTTATTTTATTTATTTTTTTATACAGCAGGTTCTTATTAGTCATCAATTTTATACACATCAGTATATACATGTCAATCCCAATCGCCCAATTCATCACACCACTTGACAGAAAACTTTCTGACAATAAGCAGTCGTATTCCAGCCAAACACCATGCGCGCACGCGCGTGCACACACACACACACACACACACGTGACAAAGGGAAAACCATTTAGTCCATGCCCACCTCCTCAGAGCCAAATGGAAAACCTAAACATCCACACCAAGCTGGCAGTAATGAGGCAGCAAACTACTGAAGTTCAAGATTTAAATAAAATCTGGAATCTCATACCATAATACTCAAAATGTCCAGGTTTCTATTGAAAATCCCTCACCAAACAAATAATCAATAATTACAGGGACTTCCCTGGTGGTGCAGTGGTTAAGATTCCACGCTCCCAATGCAGGGGGTCTGGGTTTGATCCCTGGCCAGGGAAAGAGACCCCACATGCAAGCCGCAACTAAGGAGCCCACGTGCTGCAACTAAGGAGCCCATGAACTGCAACTAAAGGAGCCCGCCTGCCGCAACTAAGACCTGGCGCAGGGAGGAGCTTCAAGATGGCGGAAGAGCAAGGCATGGAGATCACCTTCCTCCCCACAAATACATCAGAAATACATCTACATGTGGAACAACTCCTACAGAACACCTACTGAAAGGTGGCAGAAGACCTCAGACCTCCCAAAAGGCAAGAAACTCCCCACATACCTGGGTAAGGCAAAAGAAAAAAGAAAAAACAGAGGCAAAGAATAGGGACGGGACCTGCACCAATGGGAGGGAGCTGTGAAGGAGGAAAGGTTTCGACACAGTAGGAAGCCCCTTGCCGGGCAGAGACTGCGGGTGGTGGAGGTGGGGAGCTTCAGAGCCACGGAGGAGAGCACAGCAACAGGGGTGCGGAGGGCAAAGCAGAGAGATGCCCGCACAGAGGATTGGTGCCTACCAGCACTCAACAGCCCGAGAGGCTTGTCTGCTCCCCCGCCAGAAGATGTGGCACATATATACAATGGAATATTACTCAGCCATAAAAAGGAATGAAACTGAGTTATTTGTAGTGAGGTGAATGGACCTAGAGACTGTCATACAGAGTGAAGTAAGTCAGAAAGAGAGAAACAAATACCGTATGCTAACACATATATATGCAATCTAAAAAAAAAAAAGAAAAGAAAATGGTCAGAAGGACCTAGGGGCAAGACGGGAATAAAGATGCAGACCTAGTAGAGAATGGACTTGAGGATACCGGGAGGGGGAAGGGTAAGCTGGGGACGAAGTGAGAGAGTGGCATGGACATATATACACTACCAAATGTAAAATAGATAGCTAGTGGGAAGACGCTGCATAGCACAGGGAGATCAGCTCGGTGCTTTGTGACCACCTAGAGGGGTGGGAGGTTGGGAGATGCAAGAGGGAAGAGATATGGGGACATATGTATATGTATAACTGATTCACTTTTTTATAAAGCAGAAACTGACACACCATTGTAAAGCAATTATACTCTAATAAAGATATTTTAAAAAAAAAGACCTGGCGCAACCAAATTAAAAAAAATTACAAAGAAAGCATTCACAGTTTGGGATGATGAAAAATTCTGGAGATGGATAGTGGTGATGGTTGCACAATAATGTGGGTGTACCTAATGTCACTGAATTGTTCAATTAATATGCTTAAAATGCTAACTTTTGTTGTGTATATTTTTCCACAATAAAAAAAAGAAAAAAAGTTTCAAGTGAAGGTGACATAGCATAGAGTTTGCTCTAAATAAGTAGCTGTAAATGGATCTAAATGAAATGTAAGTGTTGAAATAAGAAATAGGATACCCTGTTTTGTCTGATTTCAAAGCCCATAGGTAAGACCACTTAGCTGTACAGCATGTGTATCATGTTACGGATGCCTCTACAACATTGCCCGTACTGACAAAAGATAGGGCTCTTAATAGTTGCTGATTCTATTGTCCTTAGAACGGTTGTCACCGAGGAAAAGCATGCTCTGAAAGATCTCGGGCTTCCTTTTCTTGTGCAAATTGCACAAAGTCTTTTGTAATAGTAAAGTGACCCCCCATAGAAACTGCATAAACTTGTCTCAGCCCATCCATCCATCCACCCATCTGCACATCCATGCATGGGAAATCATGACTTCATCCATCTATCCATCCAAGAAATATCTTTCTAGAGCTTCAGTAGGCCATGCACCCTAGTCCACACCCCATTAAAAAGCTTCATTATCATCTTGTGAGGCAGGGCAAGGGACTCTCTTAAGGAACCTTCTCCCTGTTTCAGAACTCTGGTCCTCTGTGTTCTCCTCTGGGACTGCTTGCCTCTTTCGGCATCCTGTGACATATTTATTGCCAGCTCATAAACAAACGCTTTCAGATGGAACTATACTTCTTATGTATCTTTCTAGCTGCTGGAACACTTGTTTTCTCCCCACTGACCAACATCAGAACACTAGAACATTCACAAATGATGTAGTTCTACATGTCCATTTGAGTGGTGCTTCTCAACTCAATATAAATCACAGAGCAGGAAGGGTAACATCTGAAGCTTTGTGAAAAAGTACAATTTGTGGGTCAATTTTCATATATAGGATAAGCCTCCTCCTGTATTGTACCACTGTACATCCATCTATTTCTCCACTTGGTTTATCACCAGGTAAATTTTCAGCCCTGGAGAGAGGATCTGTGCTTTTTTGTTCTTAAGTTGCTATAAATGAAAAGCAACTTATTCAACTGACCTCCCATGATGGGGTTCATCTGCTGAACTCCAGAGCTGATTCATAAGATAACATTATCACAGTGTCAGTGATGTACTATTATGGTTATTTTTTTTTAAAAATAGGGCTGCACATTCTTTTAGGTGAATGTGACTTAGCATAGTTTGTTCTCAATAAGTAGTTGTACAAATGGATCTAAATGAAATGCAAATGTCAAAATAAGCCTTGAAAGAACAGGTAAGCAATAATTTAAAAATTAAAAGTCATCCTTCCAGCCTTTCATGGACTGGTTTCTGCCTCCATTCCCGCCTCATTGCCTCCCCCTTGTGTACCTTATGCCACAGTCACTGTGGTGCTCTGGGCTGGAAAGGGTGCTTGTGAGTATACATGTTTGCATGCGTCTGTGCATGCACAGGACACTTAGGACAAGCGCATCTATTGAGAGTCACAATTCCATGTCTGTGCATGGCCTCCCACAATACATCCTGTGCCTTAGTTTCCACTCTTTTTTTGGTTTCTTTTTCTCTTGAGTCAGATGGATTAAGCTTCAGTTTCCCTGGTAACCAACACCGGTGTTTTATCTCAGCCTCTGGTCACAGAAAGAGAGAAAGATGGAGAGAAGAATTTCCCATTGGTCCTGGCCCTTCCAGCAGGGCTGTTGCCTGAGATGAGTGATCCAGTGAGGATGAGCAGAAGAATGTTGCCAAGACAACAGAATCCCACACTCCTGTCCAGCACTGAGACACTTCTCCCTCCCCCTCCCTGCACGCTTGGATCTCACCTGAGAATGGGAAATGTGCTTTGGCTAAGAGTGAAGAGATAGATGCATGGTAGAGAATTTAGGGAGAGAGGTGAAATCTTGGGAGCCTTCAGAAGGGACTGCGAGAGGTGTGGGAGTCACAAAGAAAGCATTCTGTACAACACTGCGATCTTGGGAGACAATGAAGACTATGAAAGCACAGTGGCTCTAAAGTGTGGTTCTGTGATTTTCTCCAGCAGTACACAGTGCTACAACCATTTTCTGAAGCCAAGCTCCATGCCTCAGGCCTTGGAAAATGGTGCCTGTGTTGTTTGTTAAAGGAGAATGGAGCCTGACATCGCTTATGGAGGGCAAGGATGGCCTTGAGGAGGCGCTGCTCACATCAGTGACAACTCTCATCTGTTACTCCACTCTGTGTGTCTGTCTGGTCCGTTCTTCCTTCTGTGCCCCTTTTTTGGGGGGGATCTCTTTATGGGATGTGAAACGTTGTCCTCAGTTAAAGGGGAATATGAGGCGAGGATGCCCCAATCTTCTCAAACATGGACCGATGAGATCGTGGGCAGAGGAGGAGTTGGTGGGGATGGTGTGCTGAAATCACAGACTCATTTGCACTCCTCAGATGGCATGGGGACTTTGGTTAAGTTATTCTCTCTGGCCGATCTGATCTGATCTTTATCATGAGTGCCCACTCACTCTTTGGAGTGGATAGTAAGTGGCAAAACAAACAAACAAACAAAAACCCCCACTGAATTTATATCTAATCTGGTAAGTGCAATCTGATGTTATCATGTGAATGGTTCATTTAAAATAATGCTATCTGTTTTGGTGAAATGCTCAGTCTCTCAGATTTCCACCCCACTTCCCTGCTCCTTTCCAAGGTGGGGAAGGCATATGTATGGTTTACAAATCTCCTGGGTGATGTGGGAAGGGGTGGGGGTCTATGATATTCTTACGCTGCTCACAGTATCCTTGGTGGTTTCTGAGGGAAGGATGACTCTCCTCTCCCATGTTCAGCTGGCGATGCTGACCTGCACCGCCCATGAGTGGGGCTGATGAAACTTGCATTTCTGTCTCTCTCCTCTTGGTGGGGAGCCGGTGCTCCCTGGCTGACTCAGCCTCAGCTCACTCTGCTGGCATCTGCAGACCCCTCTGAATCTGGGTCTCATCCTCCATCGCACCCCGGGGCAGGGTGTCCACTCCACAGCCTCAGCTTAAGGGTCATCTAAGCCCTTAGACAGGTTAGACTCCCTTCATGGTAGAACCCCTGGCTCTGGACTCAGCCAATTTCCACATTCCCGCCACAGAGAATGAAGGCCTTAGGGATCTCACCACCACAGCAGGAACCAGGATCAGCTCCAGAAGGCTAAATTCCTAAACTGCAGCCATCTTTCTGCCCACTTTGAAGATGATGGAGTGATCCAGAAGAAACGGGGAACGTGACGATTCAGGAAAAAGGGATGATCATTGCAAAGGCCCATTCCTGGAGAAGGAGGAAGGATATGGGATCCAGGTGAAGGGCTTGGCCTCAGATGGGATCTGGTCACTTCCTCCAGAGGTGCAGCAGAGAATACAAGTGCAGATCCAGTGTTGGCAAGTGGTGAGAGTTCCTGTCTGATCGCTTTTCTATTCTCAGTTATCATCGAATATCATAAGAGTGGGTGCTTGTGCTTGTGGAAGACTATTGTAGGTAGAAGAGAAAGAAGATACAGGTGTGGAGGGTGCAAAGAGTTTGTCTTTTTGGTGGAACTGCCAGGAGAGTAGGCAGGAGGGAGAAAGAAGCATATGAGGTATGTTAGAGGGGGAGAATTTATAGCCCTGGGTAAGCTGGTTGCGGAGGGGCTTGGTGGACCGTGAGAAAGTCGGGGGGGGATGTCGCTGGACTGGAGGGCAGTCTTGGAGACTCCCCAAAAGGTTGAAGGCTGTCGGTGAAGAGGCACTAGAGCGAGGGAGCTGGAGGACAGGACGTTGTGTTGGGGGTGATGAGAGGGAGGAATGCTAGAAACGGACACCATGAAGGCCGCGGTCTTTCCTGATGCCCAGGGCGTGACCATGGGCAGGAGGATGCTCGGGTGGGGAGGAGAAGAACATCGCTGAGGACGGAGAGGCTCCGGCGTGACCGGGTGAGTCTCTTGGGCACTGAGGTCGCCGGGACGGATCAGAAGAGTGAGGGCTGAGAAGAGCACAGTTCAGTGTGCCACGGGACGAGGGCGTTCACTGGCCGGGGGTGGGCGGGAGGAGAATCTCCAGGGGATTGGTACAGATCCCGCAGGTGGGGGGCTGGGGCAGTGGGCAACGGGACCCGGACGTCACCGGTCCAGTCCCTTAGCCAACAGATTACAGCAGGGTCCAGGAGAGAACTTCTAAGAGACACGGACAGGGAGAGTGGCACTAACCTCAATGGACTCCCGCGCGCAGGCTCAGAACCCGCCAATAGGAGCGCAGCCCCGCCCCATGGGCTTTCGTCCTTCCTGGGCGCCGGGACTTCCTGCCCCCGTTGCTATGGTTCTGGGGGCGGGACTAGGAAAGGCTTCGGTGGGGCTAACAGTTCGGCGGGTTCCCTGCACGTTTGTGGTCAGCACTGGCATCCCCCTTGGCTTCTGCATCCACGACCTCTAGGGCTCTGCGCAGAAAACTAGCGGAAAAGATGAATTTTTTCTCTGGAATTGGTGGCAATTAATCTCATTAGCGCCTAGATGGCAGTGTTGCACCATGCAGCAGCCTTGCCCGCCTCCGGCCCCTCCCTTCGTGCTTTAAAAAACCCCAAGGAGCCTTTTCCGCGAAAAAGTCAGCCTCTTTTGGAGTTGGCGCGGGCTAGGCCGGTCCTAAGGCTGGATCTGCTCCCTTAGTGTGGTCCCCTTTGAAAACTCACCGCCCAGGGACCGAACCCTTTTGCTTTTCAAATTGACCTTTCACCCACGGAGCTGCCTTTGTTCCTTAGCAACTTGTATTTCTGTTTCTCTGAATGGTCTTGTTATGGGTTTACCCTGGGTTTTCCTGTGTTTTATGGACCTGGGTTTTACATATGATAAAATATATTCCCTCATTATTAAAGTTACTGGACCTCAATATAAGAAATTTGGAATACAGATAAAGTGTAACAAAGAAAGCTAGTCTTATCCACAATCCCATTACCGGTGATAACCATGGATAATATTTCATGATAAGTTTCCTTAGAGGTTTTTCATTCATAAATGTGAACTTTAAACATGAGGATCCTATTGCATCGTGACTTGAATATCTCCCTTTTATTTTTTAAACAACTTTATGGGAGTATAATTGCTTTACATTGTTGTGTTAGTTGCTGCTGTATAGCAAAGTGAATCGGCTATATGTATACATATATCCCCATATCCCCTCCCTCTTGCATCTCCCTCACCCTCCGTATCCCACCCCTCTAGGTGGTCACAAAGCACCAAGCTGATCTTCCTGTGTTACATAGCTGCTTCACAGTAGCTATCTACTCTACATTTGGTAGTGTATATATGTCAGTGATAATCTCTCACTTAGTTCCAGCTTACCTTTCCCCCTCCCCGTGTCCTCAAATTCCATTCTCTACCTCTGTGTCTTTATTCCTGTCCAGACCCTAGGTTCATCAGAACCATTAAAAATTTTTTTTAGATTCCATATATATGTGTTAGCATATGCTATTTGTTTTTCTCGTTCTGACTTACTTCACTCTGTGTGACAGACTCTAGGTCCATCCAGCTCACTACGAATAACCCAGTTTCGTTTCTTTTTATGGGTGAGTAATATTCCATTGTATATATGTACCATATCTTCTTTATCCATTCATCTGTCGATGGACACTTAGGTTGCTTCCATGTCCTGGCTATTGTAAATAGTGCTGCAATGAAAACTGTGGTACATGACTCTTTTTGGATTATGGTTTTCTCAGGGTATATGCCCAGTAGTGGGATTGCTGGGTCATATGGTAGTTCTATTTTTAGTTTTTTGAGGAGCATCCATACTGTTCTCCCTAGTGGCTGTATAAATTTACATTCCCACCAACAGTGCAAGAGGGTTCCTTTTTCTCCACATCCTCTCCAGCATTTATTGTTCGTAGATTTTTTTCTTTTTTCTTTTCTTTCTTTTTTTTTTTTTTTTTGCGGTACGTGGGCCTCTCACTGTTGTGGCCTCTCCCGTTGTGGAGCACAGGCTCCAGACGCGCAGGCTCAGCGGCCATGGCTCATGGGCCCAGCCGCTCCGTGGCATGTGGGATCTTCCCGGACTGGGGCATGAACCTGTGTCCCCTGCATAGGCAGGCAGACTCTCAACCACTGCGCCACCAGGGAAGCTGTGTAGATTTTTTTGATGATGGCCATTCTGACTGGTGTGAGGTGATACCTCACTGTAGTTTTTTTTTTCTTTTAACATTTTTATTGGAGTATAATTGCTTTACAGTGGTGTGTTAGTTTCTGCTTCATAACAAAGTGAATCAGTTATACATATACATATATCGCCATATCACTGCCCTCCTGCGTCTGCCTCCCACCATCACTATCCCACCCCTCTAGTGGTCAGAAAGCACCGAGCTAATCTCCCTGTGCTATGTAGCTGCTTCCCACTATCTATCTATTTTATATATGGTAGTGTATATATGTCCATACCACCCTCTCACTTCGTCCCAGCTTACCCTTCCTCTTCCCAGTGTCCTCAAGTCCACTCTCTACGTCTGGGTCTTTATTCCTGTCTTGCCCTAGGTTCTTCAGAATCTTTTTTTTTTTTTTTAAGATTCCATATATATGTGTTAGCACACAGTATTTGTTTTTCTCTTTCTGACTTACTTCACTCTGTATGACAGACTCAACGTACAACCACCTCACTATAAATAACTCAGTTTTGTTTCTTTTTATGGCTGAGTAATATTCCATTGTATATATGTGCCACATCTTCTTTATCCATTCATCTATCGATGGATACTTAGGTTGCTTCCATGTCCTGGCTATTGTAAATAGAGCTGCAGTGAACATTGTGGTACATGACTCTTTTGAATTATGATTTTCTCAGGGTATATGCCCAGTAGTGGGATTGCTGGGTCGTATGGTAGTTCTATTTGTAGTTTTTAAAGGAACCTCCATAGTGTTCTTCATAGTGGCTGTATCAATTTACATTCCCATCAACAGTGCAAGAGGGTACCCTTTTCTCCACACCCTCTCCAGCATTTATTGTTTGTAGATTTTTTGATGATGGCCATTCTGACCGGAGTGAGATGATATCTCATTGTAGGTTTGATTTGCATTACTCTAATGATTAATGATGTTGAGCATTCTTTCATGTGTTTGTTGGCAATCTGTATATCTTCTTTGGAGAAATGTCTATTTAGGTCTTCTGCCCATTTTTGGATTGGGTTGTTTGTTTTTTGATATTGAGCTGCACGATCTACTTGTATATTTTGAAGATTAATCCTTTGTTGCTAGCTTCATTTGCAAATATTTTCCCCCATTTTAAGGTTGTCTTTTCATCTTGTTTATGGTTTCCTTTGCTGTACAAAAGCTTTTAAGTTTCATTAGGTCCTATTTGTTTATTTTTGTTTTTATTTCCATTTCTCTAGGAGGTAGGGCAAAAAGGATTTTGCTGTGATTTATGTCAAAGAGTGTTCTTCCTATGTTTTCCTTTAAGAGTATTAGTTTGTCTGGCCTTACATTTAGGTCTTTCATCCATTTTGAGTTTATTTCTGTGTATGGTGTTAGGGAGTGTTCTAATTTCATTCTTTTACATGTAGCTGTCCAGTTTGCCCAGTACCACTTATTGAAGAGGATGTCTTTTCTTGCCTCCTTTGTCAAAGATAAGGAGACCATATGTGAGTGGGTTTATCTCTGGGCTTTCTATCCTGTTCCATGGATCTATATTTCTGTTTTTGTGCCAGTACCATACTGTCTTGTATACTGTAGCTTTGTAGTAGTTTGAAGTCCGGGAGACTGATTCCTCCAGCTCCATTTTTCTTTCTCAAGATTGCTTTGGCGATTCGGGGTCTTTTGTGTTTCCATACAAATTATGCAATTTTTTGTTTTAGTTCTGTGAAAAATGCCATTGGTACTTTCATAGGGATTGCACTGAATCTGTAGTTTGCTTTTGGTAGTATAATCATCTTCACAGTGTTGATTCTTCCAGTCTAGGAACATGGTATATCTGTCCATCTGTTTGTATCATCTTTAATTTCTTTCATCAGTGTCTTATAGTTTTCTGCATACAGGTCTTTTGTCTCCTTAGGTAGGTTTATTCCTAGGTATTTTATTCTTTTTGTTGCAGTGGTAAATGGGAGTGTTTCCTTAATTTCTGTTTCAGATTTTTCATCATTAGTGTATAGGAATGCAGAGATTTCTGTGCACTAATTTTGTATAATGCTACTTTACCAAATTCATTGATTAGTTCTAGTAGTTTTCTGGTAGCATCTTTAGGATTCTCTATTTATAGTATCATGTCATCTGCAAACAGTGACAGGTTTACTTCTTCTTCTCCAATTTGGATTCCATTTATTTCTTTTCCTTCTCTGATTGCTGTGGCTTAAACTTCCAAAACTATGTTGAATAATAGTGGTGATAGTGGACATCCTTTTCTTGTTCCTGATCTTAGAGAAAATGGTTTCAGTTTTTCACCACTGAGAACGATGTTGGCTGTGGGTTTGTCCTATATGGGCTATATTATGTTAAAGTAAGTTCACTTTATGTCTACTTTCTGGAGGGTTTTTATCATAAAGTGGTGTTGAATTTTGTCAAAAGCTTTTTCTGCATCTACTGAGAAGATCATATGGTTTTTCTCTTTAAGTTGGTTAACATGGTGTAACACATTGATAGATTTGCATATAATGAAGAATCCTTGCATTCCTGGGATAAACCCCACTTGATCATGTTGTATGATCCTTTTAATATGCTGCTGGATTCTGCTTGCAGTATTTTGTAGAGGATTTTTGCATCTATGTTCATCAGTCATATTGGCCTGTAGTTTTCTTTCATTGTGACATCTTTGCCTGGTTTTGGTATCAGGGTGATGGAGGCCTCTTAGAATGAGTTTGGGAATGTTCTTCCCTCTACTGTATTTTGGAACAGTTTGAGAAGGTAGGTTTTAGCTCTTCTCTAAATGTTTAGTAGAATTCGCCTGTGAAGCCGTGTGGTCCTGGGCTTTTGTCTGTTGGAAGATTTTTAATTACAGTTTCAATTTCAATGCTTGTGATTGGTCTGTTTATATTTTCTATTTTTTCGTGATTCAGTCTCGGAAGGTTGTGCTTTTCCAAGAATTGGTCCATTTCTTCCAGGTTTCCATTTTATTGGCATATAGTTTCTAGTAGTAATCTCTCATGATCCTTTGTATTTCTGCAGTGTCAGTTGTTACTTCTCCTTTTTCATTTCTAATTCTGTTGATTTGAATCTTCTCCCTTTTTCTTTGATGGCTGTGGCTAGTGGTTTGTCTATTTTGTTTATCTTCTCAAAGAACCAGCTTTTAGTTTTATTGATCTTTGCTATTGTTTCATTCATTCCTTTTTCATTTATTTCTGATTTGATCATTATGATTTCCTTCCCTCTGCTAACTTTGGGTATTTTAGTTCTTCTTTCTCTAATTGGTTTTGATGTAAGGTTAGGTTGTTTATTTGAGGTGTTTCTTGAGGTAGAATTGTATTGCTATAAACTTCCCTCTTAGAAATGTTTTTGCTGCATCCTATAGATTTTGGGTCGTCTTTTCTCCATTTTCATTTGTTTCTAGGTATTTTTTGATTCCTTCTTTGATTTCTTCAGTGTTCAATTCGTTATTAAGAAGTGTATCGTTTAACCTCCATGTGTTTGTATTTTTTACAGATCTTTTCATATAATTTATATCTAGTCTCATAGCATTGTAGTTGGAAAAGATACTTGATACAATTTCAATTTTCTTAAGTTTACCAAGGCTTGATTTGTGACCCAAGATATGATCTATCCTGGAGAATGTTCCATGAGCACTTGAGAAAAATGTGTATTCTGTTGTTTTTGGATGGAATGTCCTATAAATATCAATTAAGTCCATCTTGTTTAATGTATCATTTAGAGCTTGTGTTTCCTTATTTATTTTCATTTTGGATGATCTGTCCATTGGTGAAAGTGGGGTGTTAAAATCCCCTACTATGGTTGTGTTACTGTCGGTTTCCCCTTTTATGGCTGTTAGTATTTGCCTTATGTATTGAAGTGCTCCTATGTTGGGTGCAAAATATTTACAATTGTTATATCTTCTTCTTTGATTGATCCCTTGATCATTATGTGATGTCTTTCTTTGTCTCTTGTAATAGTCTTTATTTTAAAGTGTATTTTGTCTGATATGAGAATTGCTAGTCCAGCTTTCTTTTGATTTCCATTTGCATGGAATATCTTTTTCCATCCCCTCACTTTCAGTCTGTATGTGTCCCTAGGTCTGAAATGGGTCTCTTGTAGACAGCATATACTGGTCTTGTTTTTGTTTCCATTCAGCCATTCTGTGTTTTAGTGGGAGCATTTAATCCATTTACATTTAAGGTAATTATTGATATGTATGTTCCTATTACCATTTTCTTAATTGTTTTGTGTTTGTTATTGTCGGTCTTTTCCTTCTGTTGTGTTTCTTGCCTAGAGAAGTTCCTTTAGCATTTGTTGTAAAGCTGGTTTGGTGGTGCTGAACTCTCTCAGCTTTTGCTTGTCTGTAAATGTTTTAATTTCTCCATCAAATCTGAATGAGATCCTTGCCTGGTAGAGTAATCTTGGTTGTAGGTTTTTCTCCTTCATCACTTTAAATATGTCCTGCCACTCACTTCTGGCTTGCAGAGTTTCTGCTGAATGATCACCTTATGGGGATTCCCTTGTGTGTTATTTGTTGTTTTTCCCTTGCTGCTTTTAATATGCTTTCTTTGTATTTAATTTTTCATAGTTTGATTAATATGTGTCTTGGCGTGTTTCTTCTTGGATTTGTCCTATATGGGACTCTCTGTGCTTCCTGGACTTGATTAACTATTTCCTTTCCCATATTAGGGAAGTTTTCATCTATAATCTCTTCAAATATTTTCTCAGTCCCTTTCTTTTTCTCTTCTTCTTCTGGGACCCTTATATTTGACTGTTGGTGCATTTAATATTTTCCAGAGGACTCTGAGACTGTCCTCAATTTTTTTCTTTCTTTTTACTTTATTCTGCTCTGTGGTAGTTATTTCTACTATTTTTTTCTTCCAGGTCACTTATCCTTTCCTCTGCCTCATTTATTCTGCTATTGATTCCTTCTAGAGAATTTTAAATTTCATTTTTTGTGTTGTTCATCATTGTTTGTTTGCTCTTTAATTCTTCTAGGTCCTTGTTAAATATTTCTTGTATTTTCTCCATTCTATTTCCAAAATTTTGTAACATCTTTACTATCATTACTCTGAATTCTTTTTCTGGTAGACTGCCTATTTCCTCTTCATTTGTTTGGTCTGTGTGTTTTTTGCCTTGCTCCTTCATCTGCTGCATATTTCTCTGTCTTTCCATTTTGCTTAACTTACCATGTTTTGGGGTTTCCTTTTCACAGGCTGCAGGTTTGTAGTTTCTGTTGTTTTTGGTATCTTCCCCTGGTGGGTAAGATTTGTTCAGTGGCTTGTGTAGGCTTCCAGGTGGAGGGGAGTGGTGCCTGTGTTCTGGTGGTTGGGGCTGTATATTGTCTTTCTGGTGGGCAGGCCTGCATCTGATGGTGTGTTTTGGTGTGTATGTGAACTTAGTATGATTTTAGCCAGCCTCTCTGCTAATGAGTAGGGTTGTGTTCCTGTCTTGCTAGTTGTTTCACATGGGGCATCCAGCACTGCAGCTTGCTGGCCATTGGGTGGAGCTGGGTATGAGCATTGAGATGGAGATCTCTGGGAGAGCTCTCATCAATTGATATTATGTGGGGCTTGGAGGTCTGTGGTGGTCAAATGTCCTGAGCTTTGCTCTCCCACCTCAGAGGCTCAAGCCTGACAGCAGGTCGGAGAACCAAAACCCTGTTAGCCATAGAGCTGAGAAGAAAAGCGAGAAAAAAAGGAAGAAAAATATTTAAAACTAATATAAAATAAAATAATTAAAATAAAAAATAGTTATAAAAAAAGAAGAGAGCAAACAAAGCAATAAACTAATCCACCAATGATAACAAGTGCTAAAAACTATACTATGATAAACATAAAAATGAGAAACAAGTAAGTTGCAGACAGCAAACCCCAAGTCTTCAGTTTCTCCCAAAGTCCATTGCCTCAGTTTTGGGTTGATTCATTGTCTATTCAGGTATTTCACAGATGCAGCACACCTGAAGTTGATTGTGGGGATTTAATCTGCTGTTCCTGAAGCTGCACAGAGAGATTTCCCTTTCTGTTCTTTGTTCGCTCAGGTCATGGGGTTCAGCTTTGTTTTGGGCCCCACCTCTGCGTGTAGGTTGCCCTCAGGCTTCTGTTCCCGCCCAGACAGGACAGGGTTAAAGCAATGGCTTATTAGGGGGCTCTGGCTCACTCATGCCTGAGGGAGCCAGGGTTATGGTGTTATAACTCTAATGCGGGGTCAGCCTGTGGTGGCAGAGGCCGGTGTGATGTTGCAACAGCATGAGGTTGCTGTGAGTTCTTCCGGGGCAGTTGTCCCTGGATCTCGGGACCCTGGCGGTGGCGTGCTGCACAGGCTCCTGGGGGTGTGTGGTTAATGACCTGTGCTTGCGCATAGGATTCTTGGTGGCTGCTGTAGCAGCGTTATCATTTCATGCCCATCTCTGGTGTCCGAGCTGATAGCCGCGGCTTGTGCCCCTCTCTGGAGCTCATTTAGGAGGTGCTCTGATTCTGTGGGCAGACAGGGAAGGAATCCCCTCTCCTTGAACACCCTGAAACAATGGTCTCTTGCCTCTTAGGCAGGTCCAGTGTTTTTTCCCAGACACCCTCCTGGCTAGCTGTTGTGCACTAGCCCCTTCAGGCTCTGTTCACGCAGCCATCCCCAGTCCTCTCCATGGGATCTGACCTCCGAAGAAGCTGGAGCCTCAGCTCGCAGTCCCCGCCCGTCCTGGCGGGTGAGCCCACAAGCCTCTCAGGCTGGCGAGTGCTGGTTGGCACCGATCCTCTGTGTGGGAATCTCTCTGCTTTGCCCTCTGCACCCCTGTTGCTGCACTCTCCTCCATGGCTCCGAAGCTTCACCCCCGCCACCGCCCCCATCTCCGCCAGTGATGGGGCTTCCTAGTGTGTGGAAACTTTTCCTCCTTGACAGCTCCCTCCCAGAGGTGCAGGTCCCGTCCCTATTCTTTTATCTCTTTTTTTTCTATTTTCTTTTTCCCTACCCAGGTACGAGGGGAGTTTCTTGCCTTTTGGGAAGTCTGAGATCTTCTGCCAGCGTTCAGTAGGTGTTCTGTAGGAGTTGTTCCACATATAGATGTATTTCTGATGTATTTGTGGGGAGGAAGGTGATCTTCCCATCTTACTCCTCTGCCATCTTGAAGGTCCCCTAATATCTCGCTTTTTAAACTCAGAATTTTAGCATGTTCCCCAAGTCATAAAAATCGTTTGAGAAAGACAAAATTTTTATTCATTTTTCTTCTGAAAAGAATCCTTTGTCTAAAAGAGCGAAAAATTTAATGCCTGAGATGGAAAGCAGAAATACTTTGTGACCTCTGTCTCAAAGTATCATGATGTAGCCTTTCTAAGGACAGGAGCTGTATTTTTTGCTTTGTTTTTGCTCACCGTAGTATTTGCAGCACATTAACAAAACAGTGCTTAGCAGTGTATTCTCAGTATATATTTGTTGATTAAATGAACAACTGCCTGATTTCTTCCCTATGCTTTTCTTTGTAATTATGACATCTTTTTATAATACTGGAATGATACTCTATGAACAGTTTCCTACATTGCTTTTAATTCCTTCCATTTAGCACTTTATTGGAGACAATAACTATATTATTACACTTTAAAAAAAAGTTTCGCGTGTGGTTTTACCCGCTTCCCCAGTGAGTATTTTATTTCATTCTTGTATTGGGGGCTGGAAAACATCCTGCCAACCAGTGTGCAATCTAGAGTCTGACAGACCTGGGACCTGAATGTAGGGATCCTCTGAGGAACCCCGAGACCCTTGACAGCTCTTTCTCTGTGTGCCACAATTTCCACAGGCATTAAATGAGGGCGGTAATAGCATCTGCCTCATGGGTGGTGTACAGCATCAATTACCCAACAGGTTCTTAGCTTGGCACTTGTAGCTCTCCTGTTATTATTGTTGGTGTTATCGTCAGTATTCACTATAATGTGTAGTAGGTAAAGATTTTCAAGCCACAAGACTCAGTGTGATAAAAATGTTCTCTTTAAACTTCCTTTCAGGTGATATCTGTACTTCTACTACCCATTTCTGCTTTCTGGTGGAAAACAGAATTTTCAGGGAATTTGTAGTAATTTGTAGGGAAATTCAGTCAAGGAGATGTGTAGGAGGAAAGCACATTGATATATTCCTCAAAGATTATTCCTCCATAAAATGAAAAGAATATTTTTATATGTACATATTTTTTCACCATCTCTGTTTATAATTGATTTCCAGGGGGTAAATTTACTGAATTGGAATATGTGAACACTTGACACACTTGATGCATATTGTAAGAAACATAATACCCACTTGTATTGTCACTGACTTTCTATGAGAATTTTTGGTTTTTGTACTCTCATCAGCATGTATTCATGTTTTTAAAATAATTAGCTCAGTGATTTTAACAGTTATGTGTGAAGACTTTTACCCACATTCAGGCATATACATTGCAAATACTTTTCTTGGATTTTGCTTTTTAATTATTTGTGGTTTACAGATGCATAGATGCATAGATAATCTTATTTTTATGTAACTAATTCCATCAATGTTTCATGCATAGCTTCACTCTTTGGTACAATGCTGGTAAAGTCCTTCCTAATCCATCTGTTCTGTTACTTATTTTCATCCCTATTCTTCTCTGTGCTTCTAGTCCCCTGACTAAACCCCCCAATAAAGTGCCTTAAAGACACAAAACAAATGAAAATTCACAGTAACCACAGGCAGTTAGGATTTACCCCCAACTATTTGGCAAAATCTGGGATTTCCCACCAACTAAAAGGCTGACTGAAATGGCTCTCTTATTCATCTCAGCACACCTTTTAGTAGGACCAGGAGGTGCCAGAGCCTGCTTTGACAAGGCCATATGGATAACTATAAATGAGAATTTCTCTAACTCTGATAGAAAAAACACCCCCTCTGCACATGCTGTAGCCCAAGTGAAAGGAGAACAGCTTGTAAATGGTATCCTTGAAGTTTACCACCTCCCAGCATTTCCTGTGGAATAATCCAATCCTGTTGACAGGGGCAAGATGAATCCATCTCTAACTATAGAGATCGAGTAGCACCCACTTTCAGGAATGCTGCGGGCTGGGCATTAATCCTAGCACCACCACAGAGATCTCTACCTTTTGTTGTTGTTGTTGTGTTGTTAATGGTATGAAGCCTGAAATATCAGCTGCTGTTCAGAAACAGAAGGAAGACTGGCAGACCTTGCCCATCCATGAGTTATAACAATTACCCCAGCATTTTGTGGATAATCTGATAAGCAAAGAGCAAACTACATACACAAATTTATGATACTACAAACAACTGGAGGGAAACAAAGGCCCTCCTCAAATACAACATAGATAGATGAAGACACTTGCACATATTGGTGGAAAAATGTCACTGGACCTAAATTGTATTGCTTTGGCCAGGACCCAGGCAGCCAAACAAACTGCTCAATCAGAACAAAATGACTCCCTTCCAAGGAAGGCATCTTTCAGTGTCTCTAAGTGCCTTTGGTTCAGCAAAGAGAAACAACCCTATTAGTAAATGATCACTGTATTAGTCAGAGTCCTCCAGAGACACAGAACCAATAGTGTGTGTGTGTGTGTGTGTGTGTGTGTGTGTGTGTTAAAGAAATTAGCTCATGCAGTTGTGAAGGCTGGCAAGTAGGCTAGCAGGCTGGAGACCCACAGAAGAGTTGATCCTGCAATTTGAGTCTGAAGGTAGTCTGATGGTACAATTCCCTCTTATTTGGGGGATGTCAGTCTTTTTTCCCCTTAAGGCCTTCTTGTGATTGAATGAGGCCCATCTACATTATGGGGGCTAATCTGCTTTTCTCAAAATCTACTGATTTAAATCTTAATCTCATCTGAAAAAAAACCCTTCACCACAATATTTAAACTAGTGTTTCAGTGGACTAGACAAGTTGGCACATAAAATCAACCATCACAGCCACTGACCTAATTTTTTAATAGATATTGGAACCACAGTCTCCACCAATAATTCTTCCCAATATCTTTTGAACTTTCCTTGAAGTAATAAAGAGATGTCAGTGGTAGGACTTGCCAGTTGTGTACATTCTTTACCCATCTCTTTGGGTCCCTTAACTTCTCAACATGTCTTTCTCTGTGGTCTTTCCAACTCTACTATCCTATTAGGATGGGGCCCTTTGGGTCAATGAAGAGCCACTATTAGATGCATACCAGAAAGACTTTTTCTTGGTTTTATGGAGTTGGATGACCCAGTAAACCATCTTATGGTGGCTTCCTTTGACTACCCTGCACTCTGATGTCCCCAAGTCTCTTACCCTTAGAATTACTGTAATTTTCTGATTATTTTTTCAGTACCTCATATTCTCCACATCATCTACAGACATGTGATAAATTAGTAATATAGAAGTTTTACAAGTCAAGATTGACACCATTATTCCTCTGCCTAAATTGCTTCAGTACCCCCTAAAACCCTAAGCATTAAAGAGACTATAACAGATTGTTGCAGATTTCATAGCTAAGGGCTTACTTATTCCTTGTACTGATCAATGTAGTACCTCTATTCTCCAGTTCAAAAGTCCAAATGGATGTGGGTAATTCTATGTTTAAGACTTAAGGGATATAACTCACATCATGTGCATATGTTTCTATGTGGTCCTTAACCTAAATACTACACTGGCTTCTCTACCTCCAAGTTCAACACAGTAGTAGAACTCTGCTTAGCCTTCCTTAATATTACCTTATTCTGATTCATACTGTCTTTTTGCTTTCACATGGAATAAACAACAATACACTTGGACTGTGATGTCTCAAGGCTTCACTGAAGCCCTCTCATATTTCTGTAAGATTCTCAACCATATTTTCAAAGCTTTGTAATTTCCTCATTCTTTTAACTTGATCAATCAATATGTAGATAACTTGATCTTATGTTCACCTGGTCTAACCTCTTATTAAGAGGACTCACTTTATTTATTGGAAAATTTGGTTATAAAAGGGCATGAAGTTTCTAAAGATCAATCACTATTTTGTCGGGTCCAAATTATCAATCTATCTATCCCAAGATGGTAATTTCCTCTCACCAGGCAGAGTTACAGCCATTCTATATTTCTCCTGCCCTATTACATAGCAGACTTTCCCCACAAAATAGCCATTTAACTGGAGAGAACTATTTAAAAAACCCAATCATTTAAAGTTTCTGGCTAGTGGGAAGCAGCCGCATAGCACAGGGAGATCAGATCGGTGCTTTGTGACCACCTAGCAGGATGGAATAGGGAGGGTGGGAGGGAGGGAGTTGCAAGAGGGAAGAGATATGGGGATATATGTATATGTATAGCTGATTCACTTTATTATAAACCAGAAACTAACACACCATTGTAAAGCAATTTTACTCCAATAAAGATGATTAAAAAAAGAAAATACACTAAATTGAGGTAATAACAGTGATAATCTGTGGCTAAACTTGAGCCACAGCCTGTTTCTTCTTTTCCTCCCAGCTATATTTTATGGAAACAAATCTGGGGAGCTACTTCTGACAGATGTGCCCAAGAAGATGAGGCTTCCTCTGCCCCCAGCTCCCAGCCTAGGGCTAAGGTTTCACCCCAGGATGGGCATGCCCCTTGCATTTTTTATCTCCTCCAGCCCTGTTCTGCAGAAGGTCTATTCCTGATAGGGTTTGCCAAGAGGACTGGGTTCTGTTCCTCCACCTAGTCATAGGGTAGAAAATCTACTCCAGTTGGAGAAGGCTGAGAACAAAGGTGTGATCAGTCCCTCTCACAACTGTTTAAAGGGTGGAGGCTTCACACCAGCAGGGGCAATCCAAGAAGAACAGAGGCTACTTTTGCCTCAGTGCCCACTTATAGAACAGGAGTGTCACTCTGGGACAGTCTGTCTCTCCAGTTCCTGTGCAGAGGTGCTGTGCAAGGAGAAAGGCAGGTTATAAGGATGAAAAGCTCTTTAGCTCTGCCTAAGGGGACTAACTTTATGGATAATTCCATGCCTAGCAATGTTGTCAAAAACAATAGAGATCTTGTTGCAAAGCAATTAAAACAGCGTTCACAGCCCCATCATACTGGTAGCAACAAGGAAGTGCAGAGCAATCAGCAGTTTACAGAGAGAATTAAGGAAAGGAAAGCCAAGAAGACCTGTCTGGGATCATAGCCAAGCCTGGGGTCAGGAAGGCTGTACATAAACACTATGCTGCACCCACTCAAGAGCAATTAGAAATGACACGAAGAAGCCTTGAAAACATTTCCCAGACCTCGCACAGACCCATGAACCAAGAGTCCAAGTCTCACTGACAAAACACCAGCTGTATAATCTATTCTGATAGGGGCAATTCCTAGGAAGCCAGACTTAAGAGTAAAATCACAGGTACCCATGGCAATTAGAAGATTGTGTGCATGCTCAAAGCTTTGTTCTCTTAGGAGCGATTTGAAAGAGAAAATTCAAGCTAATAGTCTCTGACTGAATGTGAGGCAAAAGTGTAAACTCTTTGAACAGTAATAGCAGCAAAACACACATCCAATGGTAAAAGGTAAAAATCTAATTGGCAAAGGGATTTAAACACAATCTTTGACCAATAATTGGCTTATGCTGACCCATGGTTGACCCTTATGTAGTCATGCTAAAAGACACAAAACCAAGGAAAAAACATAAGCAGGGAAACCGGAAGCTGAACACTAGAGGAAATAGACTTCACAAAGTTAGTTCAGCAAAATCACTAAAAATAAGTAAATGGCAAATCAACAACAATTCCAGAGTAGGGGGAGGTCCATATCTGTAATTGAAACAATATCTAATTAGATAAAGATTTTAGATAAATATATAATTTTATCTAAAATTTCCAGTTTTCAATAACAGAAAAAAATAAATGATTCATGTAATGAAACAGGAAAATGTAACCCATACATAGCAAAAAAGCAGTTAATAGAAACTGTCTTTGGAAGGTCCCAAATTTTGGACTTAGCAGAAAAACACTTGAAAGCAGCCATTATAAATATGTTTAAAAAAATGTGGTCTGCCTAGGAAATGAAGTGCCATTGTTGAGAGGCGGTCAAGGGGCAGGACCGCCACCACTCCCCACACACCAGCCCCTGCCTTCTCAGGCACTGGGTGGGACTCCCTCCAGAGTAAGCACACCACAGTTTGTTGCAACTGTCTGCCAGTCCCTGCCACCACAGGGAACTTGCGCACAGCCCAGTTATGGCTGCCATGCCCATCCTGGGCCTGAGGGAGTGTGCTCCAATCAGCTGCTGCTTTTGCTCCCTCTCACCTGGGTGGGGAACAGACACCTGAGGGTGGTGCACACACAGAGTTGGGGCCAAAAGAAAAGCTAAGCCCCAAGGGCAGGTGGCTAAGGAAGAGGAATGGATATATTTCCCTGCAGCTGCACAAGCCATGGATTAAATCCCTGAGATTGGCTTGGTAAATCCTGCATCTATGGAATATCTGAATGGATAACAAGTGTTCCCACAATTGAGACCTGTCTAGCCTTAGCAGCAGTGGACTTTGCAGACTAACACAGGTGGGAGCCAAGCCACGTCAGAGTCTGAGTTGGCCCCACAGTGCCCACAGCAGGTCCAGAGACCTACCTAGAGGCATTGGAAGGCCTCCTGGGGAGGCAGGGATTGGCTCTGGCTCACAGTGGGAGAAAGGACACTGACAGAGGAGACCCCAGGAAAATATTCTTATTACTATTATTATTGTTTTGTTTGTTTCATTTTGTTCAGTTGCTGTTGGTGTTGTTTTATTACTATTTTTTTTTGTGTGGTACGTGGGCCTCTCACTGCTGTGGCCTCTCCCGCTGCGAAGCACAGGCTCTGGACGCGCAGGCTCAGCAGCCATGGCCCATGGGCCCAGCCGCTCTGTGGCACGTGGGATCCTCCTGGACCGGGGCACGAACCCGTGTCCCCTGCATCTGCAGGCAGACTCTCAACCACTGTGCCACCAGGGAAGCCCACTTTTATTTTTATTTTTTAAAATATATATATTTTATTTTTCTATTTTTACTTTACTTTTGTGTTCATTTTCTTTTTTTGTGTTTTTGGTTCTTTGTTTTTTATTTTATTTTATTTTTTCCTTTTTTTGGTTGTTTTATGTGTTAATTTTATGTTTTCTTTGCTTTTTTTTGTTTCTTTGCTATCTGTTTTTGTTTTATTTTCCATTTTTTTGTTTTGTTAGTTTAGTCCTTATTGATTGTTCTCATTTTTGAATTCTTTCATTTGTTTGTTTGTTCTCTTGCTTTGATTTTTTTCTTTTTTCTTTTCTGTCTGCCTCTGTTTCTGTTAGTTTAGTTTTGTTGTCATCATTTGTCTTGGATTAGTTGTGTCTGTTTTCTTCTATTTTTTTTCCTGTGTGTATGTGCTGTGTTGTTGCTACTGTGTGTTTGTTTTTGTCTTTGCTATTTGTCTTGGGTTTTGTTTGCCTGTTTCTTTCCTTCTTTTTTTTTTCTTTTTCCTCTGGCCCCACTGTGTGGCTGTGGGCTCTTGGTTCCCTGGCCAGGGGTCAGCCTGGCCCTCTGGGGTGAGAGCGCTGAGTCCAGGATGCTGGACTGCCAGAGAATTTCCGGGCCCAGGAAATATTAATTGGCGTGTGCTCTCCTGGAGGTACCCATTTCAACACCAAGATCTGGCTCGACCCAACTGCCTGTAGGCTCCAGTGCTGGACACCTCATACCAAACAACCAGCAAGACAGGGACACAGACCCACCCATCAGCAGTCTGCCTAAAGTCATAGGGAACTCACAGACACCCCTAAACATACCAACTGATGTGGCCTTGCCCATCAGAGGGAAAGGACTCAGCTCTACCCACCAGAGCACAGGCACCAGTCCTTCTCAACAGAAAACCTACACAAACCCCTGGACCAACCTCACTCACCAGGGGGCAGACAACAGAAGCAAGAGGAACTATGACCCTGCAGCCTGCAGAAAGGAGACCATAAACACAGTAGGTTAGACAAAATGAGAAGACAGAGAAATATGCTGCAGATGAAGGAGAAAGGTAAAATCCCACAAGACCAAATAAATGAAGAGAAAATAGGCAATCTACCTGAAAAAGAATTCAGAGTAATGATAGTAAAGAAGATATAAAAACTCGGAAATAGAATGGAGGCATAGATTGAGAAGCTACAAGAAATGTTTAACAAGGACCTAGAAGAAATAAAGAACAGTCAGTGATGAACAACACAACAATTAAAATGAAAAATATACTAGAAGGAATCAATGGCAGAATAACTAAGACAGAAGAACGGATAAGTGAGTTGGAACATAGAATGGTGGAAATAACTGCCGAGGAGCAGAATAAAGAAAAAACAATGAAAAGAAGTGAGGGCAGTCTCAGAGACCTATGGGACAACATTAAACACACCAAAATTCAAATTATAGGGGTCCTAGAAGAAGAGGAGAAAGGAAAAGTTCTGAGAAAATATTTGAAGAGATTATAGTCAAAAGCTTCCCTAACATGGGAAAGGAAATAATCAATCCAGGAAGCGCAGAGAGTCCCATACAGGAAAAACCCAGGAGAAACATGCTGAGACACGCATTAATCAAAATAACAAAAACTAAATACAAAGAAAAAATATTAAAAGCAGCAAGGGAAAAACAACAAATAGCATACAAGGGAATCCCCATAAGGTTATCAGGTGATTTTTCAGCAGAAACTCTGCAAGCCAGAAGGGACTGGCAGGACATATTTAAAGTGATGAAAGGGAAAAACCTACAACAAAGATTACCCAGCAGAATCTCATTCAGATTCAATGGAGAAATAAAAAGCTTTACGTACAAGCAAAAGCTAAGAGAATTCAGCACCACAAAAGCATCTTTACAACAAATGCAAGAGGAACTTCTTTATGTGGGAAACACAAGAGAAGGAAAAGACTTACAATAACAAACCCAAAACAATTAAGAAAATGGTAACAGGAACATATGTATCAATAACTACCTTAAATGTAAATGGATTCAATGCTCCAACCAAAAGACATAGACTGACTGAATGGATACAAAAACAAGACCCATATATATGCTGTCTGCAAGAGGCCCACTTGAGAGATAAGGACACATACAGACTGAAAGTGAGGGGATAGAAAAAGATATTCCATGTAAATGGAAATCAAAAGAAAGCTGGAGTAGCAATACTCATATTAGACAAAATAGACATTAAAGTAAAGACAAGAGACAAGGAAGGACACTACATAATGATCAAGGGATCACTCAAAGAAGAAGCTATAACAATTGTAAATATTTATGCACCCAAAATAGGAGCACATTAATACATTAGGCAAATGTTAACAGCCATAAAAGGGGAAATTGACAGTAACACAATAATAGTGGGGCATTTAACACCCCACTTACACCAATGTCTAGATCATCCAGACAGAAAATTAATAAGGAAACACAAACCATAAATGACACATTAGACCAGATAGACTTTTTTTGACATTTATAGGACATTCCATCTGAAAGCAGCAGAATACACTTTCTTCTCAAGTGCACATAGAGTATTCTCCAGGATAGATCACACCTTGGGTCACAAATCAAGTCTCAGTAAATTTAAGAAAATTGAAATCATATCAAGCATCTTTTCCGACCACAACACTATGAGATAAGAAATCAATTACAGGAAAAAGAAAAAAAAACTGAAAAAATACAAACACATGGAGGCTAAACAATATGCTACTAAATAACCAAGAGATCACTGAAGAAATCAAAGAGGAAATAAAATACCTGGAAACAAATGACAACAAAAACATGATGACCCCAAACCTGTGGGATGCAGCAAAAGCGTTCAAACAGGGAAATTTATAGCAATACAATCCTAACTCAAGAAACAAGAAGCATCTCAAATAAAAAACCTAAACTTATGCCTAAAGCAACTAGAGAAATGAGAACAAACAAAACCCTAGGCTAGTAGAAGGAAAGAAATAATGACGACCAGAGCAGAAATGAATGAAATATAAACAAAGAAAACAACAGCAAATATCAATAAAACTAAAAGCTGGTTCTCTGAGAAGATAAATAAAATTCACAAACCTTTAGCAAGAATCATCAAGAAAAAAGGGGGAGGACTCAAATCAATAAAATTAGAAATGAAAAAGGAGAAGTGACAACTGACACTGCAGAAATACAAAGCATCATAAGAAACTACTACAAGCAACTATATGTCAATAAAATGGACAACCTAGAAGAAATGGCCAATTGTTAGAAAAGCACAACCTTCTGAGATTGAACCAGGAAGAAATAGAAAATATGAACAGACCATTCACAAGCACTGAAATTGAGACTGTGATTAAAAATCTTCCAACAGACAAAAGCCCAGGACCAGATGGCTTCACAGGCGAATTCTATCAAACATTTAGAGAAGAGCTAGCACCTATCCTTCTCAAACCCTTCCAAAATATAACAGAGGGAAGAACACTCCCAAACTCATTGTACGAGGCCGCCATCACCCTGATACCAAAACCAGACAAAGATATGGCAAAAAAAGAAATTTACAGGCCAATATCACTGATGAACATAGATGCAAAAATCCTCAACAAGATACTAGCAAATCAAATCCAACAACACATTAAAAGGATCATACACCATGACCAACTGGGATTTATCCAGGGATGTAAGGATTCTTCAATATAGGCAAATCAATCAATGTGATACACCATGTTAACAAACTGAAGAATAAAAACCATATGATCATCTCAATAGATGCAGAAAAAGCTTTGGACAAAATTCAACACCCATTTATGGTAAATACTCTCCAGAAAGTGGGCATAGAGGGAACCTACCTCAACATAATAAAGGCCATATATGACAAACCCACAGCAAACATTATGCTCAATGGTGAAAAACTGAAAGCATTTCCTCTAAGATCAGGAACAAGACAAGGTTGTCTACTCTTGCCACTATTATTCAACATAGTTTTGGAAGTCCAACCCATGGCAATCAGAGAAGGAAAAGAAATAAACGAATCCAAATTGGAAAAAAAGGAAAACTGTCACTTTGCAGATGCCATGATACATAGAAAGTCCTAAAGATGCCACAAGAAAACTACTAGAGCTAATCAATGAATTTAGTAAAGTGTCAGCATAGAAAATTAATACACAAAACTCTCTTGCATTCCTATACATTAACAACAAAAGATCAGAAAGAGAAATTAAGGAAACAATCCCATTTACAACTGCAACAAAAAAGAATAAAATACCTAGGAATAAACCTACCTAAGGAGGCAAAAGACCTGCACACAGTAAACTATAAGATAGTGAAGAAAGAAATCAAAGACGACAGAAACAGATGGAGAGTTATACAATGTTCTTGGATTGGAAGAATCAATATTGTGAAAATGACTATACTACCCAAAGCAATCTACAGATTCAGTGCAATCCCTATCAAATTACCAATGGCATTTTTCACAGAAGTAGAACAGAAAATTTCACAATTTGTATGGAAACACAAAAGACCCTGAAGAGCGAAAACAATCTTAAGAAGGAAAAACAGAGCTGGAGGAGTCAGGCTACCTGACTTCAAACTCTACTACAAAGCTACAGAAATCAAGATGATATGGTACTGGCACAAAAACAGAAACATAGAAAAATGCGACAGGTTAGAAAGCCCAGAGATAAACCCACGCACATATGGTCAGCTAATCTATGACAAAGGAGGCCAGAATATACAATGGAGCAAAGTCTGTCTCTTCAATAAGTGGTGCTGGGAAAACTGGACAACTACTTGTAACATAATGAAAAGAAATTAGAACACTCCCTCACACCATACACAAAAATAAACTCAAAATGGATTAAAGACATAAATGTAAGGCTAGACACTATAAAACTCTTAGAGGAAAACATAGGAAGAACACTCTTTGACATAAATTGCAGCAAGATCTTTTTTGACCCAACTCCTAGAATAATGAGAATAAAAACAAAAATCAACAAATGGGACCTAATTAAACTTTAAAGCTTTTACACAACAAAGGAAACCATAAACAAGATGAAAAGACAACCCTCAGAATGGGAGAAAATAGTTGTAAATGAAGTAACTGACAAAGGATTAATCTCCAAAATATACAAGCAACTCATGCAGCTCAATATCAAAAAAACAGGGCTTCCCTGGTGGCGCAGTGGTTGAGAGTCCGCCTGCCGATGCAGGGGACACAGGTTCGTGCCCCGATCCCGGAAGATCCCACATGCCGCGGAGCGGCTGGGCCCGCGAGCCATGGCCGCGGGGCCTGTGTGTCCGGAGCCTGTGCTCCGCAACGGGAGAGGCCACAGCAGTGAGAGGCCCGCGTACAGCAAAAAAAAAAAAAAAAAAAAAAAATAACCCATTCAGAAAATGGGCAGAAGACCTAAATGGACAGTTCTCCAAATAAGACATATAGATGGCCAACAAACACATGAAAAGATGCTCAATATCACCAATTATTAGAGAAATGCAAATCAAAACTACAATGAGGTATCTCCTCACACCAGTCAGAATGGCCATCAGCAGAAAATCTACAAACAGTAGATGCTGGAGAGGGTGTAGAGAAAAGGGAACCCTCTTGCACAGTGGGTGGGAATGTAACTTGATATAGCCAATATGGAGAACAGTATGGAGACTCCTTAAAAAAGTAAAAATAGATCTACCATATGACCCAGCAATCCCACTACTAGGCATATTTCCAGAGAAAACTATAATTCAAAAAGAGACATGTACCCCAGTGTTCATTGCAGCTCTACTTACAATAGCCAGGTCATGGAAGCAACCTAAGTGTCCATCGACATATAAATACGTATATTAAAAAGAAAAAATGTCTCAAATAATTAACCTAATTTTCACCTTAAGGAACTAGAAAAAGAAGAGCAAACTAAATCTAAAGCAAGCTGGTGGAATGAAATAATAACGACTCTAATGGAAATAGATGGAATAGAGAATAGAAAAAGCAATAGGGAAAATCAGTGAAATCAAGCTTCTTCTTTGAAAGAAATCAACAATATTGACAAGATTTTAGCTAGTCTGTCCAAGCAGAGAGAGAGACATCTCAAATTATGAAATCAGAGTGAAAGGTGGGACATTACTACTGACCTTACAGAAATTAAAAAGTATTATATGTGAATATAATGAATAATGTATGACAACAAATTAGAAAGACAACTTAGATATAATAGGAACATTTTAGAGAAAGTCAAAATACTGAAAATAACTCAGGAGGAAATAGAAAATAAGAATATACCTATAAGAGATTGAATTAGTAATTTAAAAACTTTCCACAGTGAATGTCTGGTGCTGAAATGACTTTACTGGTAAACCTACCAAATATCGAAAGAACAAATATTAATAACAAAACTTTAAAAATTTTTCCAAAAAATAGAAGAAGAGGTAATACTTTCAAACTCTTTGTATGGGGCCAGTATTATTACTCTGATACCAAAACCAGACAAAGACCTTTCAGGAAAAGCAAAACAAATACTAATAACACATTAATATAGACACAAATATCTTCAATGAAAATGCATTCAATCATGGTGTCTTCGGTGTTTGGGCTGCTATAATGAAATATGATAGACCAGGTGGCTTAAACAACAAACATTTATTTCTCACAATTGTGGAGGCTGGGAAGTCTAAGATCAAAGTGCCAGCAGATTCTGTGTCTGTTGAAGCCTCACTTCCTCATTCATAGATGGTCTTCTTGTATGTTTACCTGATGGAAGGGCTAAGAGAGGTCCCTGGAGTCTCTTTTATAAGGGCCCTAATCCCATTCAGGAGGGCTCTACCTTCATGACCTAGTCACCCCCAAAGGCCTCAACTCCAAATACCATCATATTAGGGGTTAGGATTCAGCATATGGATTTGGGAGAGGTGTACACAGACATTCAATCTATAGCACACGCCTAGTCAGAACCAGCATCACTGTCCAAATAGATGATCCAAGCTACAATTAAGGAATAGAAGATGAAAGAACAAACTGCTCCTCTAACCCACGATGAGGGCCTTCTTGGCTCAATTCCTGAACCTTGTACACTCTTGTAATTTTATCTCTGAAAAGATTTGGCTGGTGATGAAAGAAGTTCATCTTGTCTAAGAGGAGAAACTGAAAAATAATTACAGTTGACCCTTGAACAACGTGGGTTTGAACTGCGTGGGTCCACTTATACTCAGTATTATTTTCAACAAATACAATGGTACTACACGATCTGCAGTTGGTTGAATCCGTGCACGTGGAACCGTGGATACGGACTGACTCTGGGACTTGAGCGTCTTTGAATTTTGGTATTCAAGGCAGGTCCTGAAACCAATCCCCAGCAGATACCGAGGGACAACTGTACAATAGACCCCAGTTTTCCTTGCTTCAACCTTTGCTTTCTTTACCTTTTTTTCTCTTTTTTTAACCTACCTCACCTTTTTTGTTACCTCTCCCCACTACTAAAATAACAACAAAAGACAACAACAAATACAAAAATAACCCTTGAAAAACTGTTCTGACACCTATTGGAATGCACTAAAGATATGAGCAAGAGCTGTGAAAAAGTAGAACAAATTCCCAACCATTCCAACTACACATTTATAGCAGTTAAAAACTGAAACCTGGGAGATACTAGTAATGTATCTCTCTCCTCCTTTCCCTATAAAACCTCTAGTTCTGTTTCATTTCAGAGTTACCTGGTCTTAAGGTGATGCACATCAGCTGGAAAAAGGCTTTAACCTCTATTTGAATCACTTTATATATTTTTCTCAACAAGTTTAGCAGCCCATGAAAAGAGTTCTACAGGATCACTTGCATAAACTACAGTCACTATTGGATCAAAACAAACCATTTTCTCAAGGCAAGTACCAGTGTTCCTGGAAATGAGATTCAAAGGAAATTTGTCCCTAGAGTCATCATAGGGTTCATATAATAGAGACACCCCTAGCAGTGACCTCTCTAAGCAGCAGTTTTCTTTCTCATCTGTTAAATGGAGATAATAGAGTAACCTACCTGATAAGGTTTCTGTCATGAATGAGACTACAGTACATATAAAGGACTTAGCATACTGCCTGACACAATGTATATACTCAATAAATCTTAGCCACATAATTTTATAACAGATAAGAGCACAAGCTCTAGAATCATAATTTTAGGGCCAGTAAAGAATTTCCCTACACCCTTACAATGCAAAGGATGTCTGTGCCAAAATAGTACAACCTAATATGCTATTAGGAAACAAATATAGGAAAAAATATGATACGCTGTTTGGAAAAGATGTATGATGGAAAATTCATTAAACTGAAAACAAGGACCAAAATTTCTATAGAGTTTGCTTGTCAGTGATGCTGCAGTGCACGCACTATTTATAGGACACAGTTTAGTTAGGACATAGGCTAGTCTATTTAATAAGGGAGTTAAAATACATTAGCTTAAAAAAAGAGATTTCTCTTTCAAATAATCTTTTAAGTCAAGGGCTGGTATAGTAGCTTGACAGTGTTGGGGACCTAAGCTCCTTCCATCTGGTGGCTCTTCCATCCTCAGGGTGTTGAGAATTGGCTTCTGAAATGGTGGAATGAGGACCTCAGTGAACCCACTCCACCACAAAAGTAATACAAATAACGGACAAAACTGTTAAAACCAACCATTTCGGAACTCTGGAAATTAATCAAAGGCATAGAATAAGTTGAAAAGCAATTAATCAAGAAAAAGTACTGAACAGCTATAAGAACATCAGTGCCTGCCTGTGGCACTTTAACTCGGGGCTTCACACACCCCCATCCCCAACTAAGTGGTGTGGTAGCCATGAAAATTCGGCAGCCTTGCAGGGAATAAGAAGGAATGACCACCTTTAAAGGTCCGTGAAAAGCCCCTTCCTCAGAGCACAGTCAGTATTTTGAGCAGAAGTTCCCTGGAAAAGTTTCATACCCATGGTGTTGTTTCTATTTGATCATATTCAGAGTCCAGTTTTGCAGAAAGAAACCTATTCTCATGCTGAAAACAAGAGCAATTACGTGCAATTGGTAATACCACAGATGCATAAGCCTGTGATTTCAGTTGGGGCAAACAAATTTTGGGGTCTGAAAATTTTAAATACAGCTGTGGCTCAAAATTTAAAATTTAGACCCAAAGAATGACACACCTGCAGGGTACTTGGTGAAGTGCCAATGTATTTTTGGACTCTAGGAAGCTGCTCATATGTGCAGAGTTGTGTGCATGCCAAAGAAAGGGCTGAGACAGCCCCATCAACTCACCTCTGGCTGACCTGGAGGCTCTGCACAAGCAGGAAGTGAAAGCTAATGCTGACTTGTAAACTGCCTGAACTTTCAAGGTGTACTTTCACATACAGATCCCTTTGATAAATGCATGGAAGACCTGCTAGTTCAGGGAATTTAAAGAAATATTCTGACTGATTATTATTGGCTGACCACTAACTATACTGACTAGAGATGGCTCCAAGGAAGCCAAGCTTATAAAGAAAAGCAATACAATTTTTTTAAAAATGTGAGGAGAGAGCTCAATGCCCCCATGCTGTAGGGAATACAGAATCCATATAATCAACATAGGAATGTTGCTAAACAAATAAGGAGCAGCAACAACAACAACAATAACAACAAACTAGAGGTGCAGGAGTTTTCCAATTCCAGAGTTACTACAACATACTATCTACAATGTCCAGTTTTCAACCAAATGTTATGAGACATGCAAAGAGCAAGAAAGCATGGCCCACATACCCCAAAAGAAGCAGCCCGAAAAGAAACTGTCCCTGAGGTGGTCCAGATAATGTCCTTAGTAGCCAAAGACTTTAAGTCAGATATTTAAAATTTGTTCAAAAAGCTAAAAGAAACCATGTCTAAAGAAGTAAAGCATGACAACTATGGCTTACCAAACAGAATAAGAATAGACAGAAATAATAATAAAAAAGAACCATACTTAGGGTGTTGCCCTCCTCTGTATGGTCGAAGATGCCTTTGCATCTTCAAAATAATAAGATGCTTATTTCAGCTAGCAGAAAAGAGGGAAGGGAGAAAAAGGGGAGGCTAAACCATTTGCTCTAATGGCATGATATAGAGGTTGCTTACAACACTATTATTCATGACCCATTGGACAGAACTTAGTCACATGGCCACATCTAGCTGCGAATAAAGATGAGAAAGATGAATTATCATCATATGACCATGTGCCCAGCTAAAATTTCTACTCTTACAGAAAATGAAGAAAACTGATAGAAGGACAGCAAGCAATCTCTTTCACAGTCAGCCCCATTTGTAGTTTTAAGTGTATATCTTGCATTTATGTTGTTAAATTTAATCCAAAGTATTTTATTATTTTTATGCTGCTTTAAATGGAGTTTTGCAATTAATTTCATTTTGGGATTGTTCATTGTTACTGTATAGAAACACAATTAGTTCTTGTCTTGTCCTACAGCCTTTCGGAATCCTTTTATTAATTGGAACAGTGTTTTGTTTTGTTTTTTTTTTTTTTTTTTTGTATGTGGATTCCGTAACATTTTCTATATACAAGACCATGTCATCTGTGAATAGTTCTGCCTCTTCCTTTCCAATCTGGATACATTTTATTTTATTTTCTTGCCTGATTGCCCTGGCTAGAACCTCTATTACAGTTTTGAATAGAAGTGGCAAGAATGAGCATGCTTGTCTTGTTCCTGACCTTAAGGGAAAAGAATTCACTCTTTTACAATTAAGTTTGATGCTTGCTGATGGTTCTTCCAGAAGACTTTTATCAAATTCATATTCTAATCTGCTCTTAATGAGATTTGACCACGTTACTTGCATGGTCACTCCTCAGATTTTTGCATGCCTTTGGCTAATTTCCAGAATTCTGGGAAAGTTGATTGTGACAAGGTTTGGCACAATCTCATTGCTTTTATAGAGGAGCAGGTTTTTGGAGATCCACACTCCACCCTTCTGTAAGTGCTTCTTCTAGTCATGTTTTTTAGTGCTGAAAAATTCTAATTTTTATTTACTCATTTTTGTGGTTTACCCATTTTTACTCCCTCCTCTTAGTGGAGGATAACTTGAGGCTATTTGAAAATGATAGACTTGTCTGGGAAGACTGAATTTTGCCAAAGGGTTGATGCCCACTTTCTTACAGGGGAGACCTTATAGGTGGTACTCAAGTAAAGTTTAGGGCCACAGACTTGTCTCTTGCTAAGGCTGCCTCTTTAAAACAATAGCCACTTTTTCTGAGTTCAACTTTCTTGCAGAACTTTGCCAAAGGAAGCAAGAAGCAGCCAGCTGACATCAAAATTTTGTTTTTCCAGTCAGTTGTGCAGAAGAGGATTTACCATGACAATTAGAAGTTATAAAAATTATTGGAAAAGCAGGAGGAATGTACTCTTGTATGAATCTCTAGAAACTACTTCTAGAATCTCTCCCCTGACAGTGAAACTAACTTCTTGACCCCCACAAAGCTAGAGATTGGACACTAAAATATTCATAACATTACTTTTGAGCAGATGACAACAAAAAGCTACAATAAAATGGCCTCCACCCAACTTCTGCCTTCTAAATATAGTGTGAATGCATTTAATTGGAAAAAAACAATTTGCATTCAGAAATCTGGCTGCAACAGAATCGGTAGCAATATACATTAGAAAGAGGACGGGATGGAGATTGAGTGAGCCAAATGACCTTATCTACTATTAAGTGAAAAAAAAATCTTGGCATCAAAACCCTTTAGAAATGACAAATATGTCTAACAGAAATTGTGCTCTAAATAGAAGCAACTATTTACAAACACAAATCTAACTTATGAAAACTAATACTCTACATATTGAGTTTACAAGATGAATAGTGTGGAAAAGATACATACTTTGTGTCTTTTTATTGCAATTCCTGAGAGCACAGGTAGAAATTACATTTATTTATTTATTTATTTTTAACATCTTTATTGGAGTATAAATGTTTTACAATGGCGTGTTAGTTTCTGCTTTATAACAAAGTGAATCAGTTATACATATACATATGTTCCCATATCTCTTCACTCTTGCGTCTCCCTCCCTCCCACCCTCCCTATCCCACCACTCTAGGTGGTCACAAAGCACCGAGCTGATCTCCCTGTGCTATGCAGCTGCTTCCCACTAGCTATCTATTTTACATTTGGTAGTGTATATATGTCCATGCCACTCTCTCACTTTGTCACAGCTTACCCTTCCCCCTCCCCATATCCTCAAGTCCATTCTCTAGTAGATCTGTGTCTTCATTCCCGTCTTACCCCTAGGTTCTTCATGACATTTTTTTCTTAGATTCCATATATATGTGTTAGCATATGCTATTTGTCTTTCTCTTTCTGACTTACTTCACTCTGTATGACAGACTCTAAGTCCATCCACCTCACTACAAATAACTCAATTTCTTTTATTTTATGGCTGAGTAATATTGCATTGTATATATGTGCCACATCTTCTTTATCCATTCATCCGATGATGGACACTTAGGTTGCTTTCATGTCCTGGCTATTGTAAATCGAGCTACAATGAAGATTTTGGTACATGACTCTTTTTTTTTTTTCTTTTACATCCTTATTGGAGTATAATTGCTTTACAATGGTGTGTTAGTTTCTGCTTTATAACAAAGTGAATCAGTTATACATATACATATGTTCCCACATCTCCTCCCTCGTGCATCTCCCTCCCTCCCACCCTCCCTATCCCACCCATCCAGGTGGTCACAAAGCACGGAGCTGATCTTCCTGTGCTATGCGGCTGCTTCCCACTAGCTATCTATTTTACGTTTGGTAGTGTATATATGTCCATGCCACTCTCTCACTTTGTCACAGCTCACCCTTCCCCCTCCCCATATCCTCAAGTCCATTCTGTAGTAGGTCTGTGTCTTTATTCCCATCTTGCCCCTAGGTTCTTCATGACATTTTTTTCTTAGATTCCATATATATGTGTTAGCATACAGTATTTGTCTTTCTGTTTCTGACTTACTTCACTCTATATGACAGACTCTAGGTCCATCCACCTCACTAAAAATAACTCAGTTTCGTTTCTTTTTTTTTTCTTTTTCTTTCTTTCTTTTTTTTTTTTTTGGTGGTACGTGGGCCTCTCACTGCTGTGGCCTCTCCCATTGCAGAACACAGGCTCCGGACGCGCAGGCTCAGTGGCCATGGCTCACGGGCCCAGCCGCTCCGTGGCATGTGGGATCTTCTCAGACCGGGGCACGAACCCGCGTCCCCTGCATCGGCAGGCGGACTCTCAACCACTGCGCCACCAGGGAAGCCCAGTTTCATTTCTTTTTATGGCTGAGTAATATTCCATTGTGTATATGTGCCACATCTTCTTTATCCATTCATCCGATGATGGACACTTAGGTTGTTTCTATCTCCTGGCTATTGTAAATAGAGCTGCAATGAACATTTTGGTACATGACTATTTTTGAATTATGGTTTTCTCAGACTATGTGCCCAGTAGTGGGATTGCTGGGTCATATGGTAGTTATATTTGTAGTTTTTAAAGGAATCTCCACAGTGTTCTCCATAGTGGCTGTACCAATTCACATTCCCACCAGCAGTGCAAGAGTGTTCCCTTTTCTCCACACCCTCTCCAGCATTTACTGTTTCTAGATTTTTTGATGATGGCCATTCTGACTGGTGTGAGATGATATCTCATTGTAGTTTTGATTTGCATTTCTCTAATGATTAATGATGTTGAGCATTCTTTCATGTGTTTGTTGGCAATCTGTATATCTTCCTCAGAAAAATGTCTATTTAGGTCTTCTGCCCATTTTTGGATTGGGGTGTTTGTTTTTTTATTATTGAGCTGCTTGTAAATATTGGAGATTAATGCTTTGTCAGTTGCTTCAGTTGCAACTATTTTCTCCCATTCTGAGGGTTGTCTTTTGGTCTTGTTTATGGGTTCCTTTGCTGTGCAAAACCTTTTACATTTCATTAGGTCCCACTTGTTTAGTTTTGTTTTTATTTCCATTTCTCTAGGAGGTGGGTCTAAAAGGATCTTGCTGTGATTTATGTCATAGAGTGTTCTGCCTATGTTTTCCTCTAAGAGTTTGATAGTTTCTGGCCTTACATTTAGGTCTTTAATCCATTTTGAGCTTATTTTTGTGTATGGTGTTAGGGAGTGATCTAATCTCATACTTCTACATGTACCTGTCCAGTTTTCCCAGCATCACTTATTGAAGAGGCTGTCCTTTCTCCACTGTACATTCCTGCCTCCTTTATCAAAGAGCAAGTGACCGTATGTGTGCGGGTTTATCTCTGGGCTTTCTATCCTGTTCCATTGATCTATATTTCTGTTTTTGTGCCAGTACCATACTGTCCTGATTACTGTAGCTTTGTAGTATATTCTGAAGTCAGGGAGCCTGATTCCTCCAGCTCCGTTTTTCGTTGTCAAGATTCCTTTGGCTATCTGGGGTCTGTTTTTCTGCATACAGATTGTGAAATTTTTTGTTCTAGTTCTGTGAAAAATGCCAGTGGTGGTTGGATAGGGATTGCATTGAATCTGTAGATTGCTTTGGGTAGTAGAGTCATTTTCACAATGTTGATTCTTCCAATCCAAGAACATGGTATATCTCTCCATCTATTTGTATCATCTTTAGTTTCTTTCATCAGTGTCTTATCGTTTTCTGCATACAGGTCTTTTGTCTCCTTAGGTAGGTTTGTTCCTAGATATTTTATTCTTTTTGTTGCAGTGGTAAATGGGAATGTTTTCTTGATTTCACTTCCAGATTTTCCATCATTAGTGTACAGGTATGCCAGAGATTTCTGTGCATTAATTTTGTATCCTGCTACTTTACCAAATTCATTGATTAGCTCTAGTAGTTTTCTGGTAGCATCTTTAGGGTTCTCTATGTATAGTATCATTAGGGTTCTCTATGTATAGTATTGTGTCGTCTGCAAACAGTGACAGCTTTACTTCTTTTTTTCTGATTTGGATTCCTTTTATTTCCTTTTCTTCTCTGCTTGCTGTGGTGAAAACTTCGAAAACTATGTTGTATAAGAGCGGTGAGAGTGGGCAACCTTGTCTTGTTCCTGATCTTAGTGGAAATGCTTTCAGGTTTTTACCCTTGAGGATGATGATGGCTGTGGGTTTGTCATATATGCCCTTTATTATGTTGAGGAAAGTTCCCTCTATGCCTACTTTCTAGGGTTTTTAATCATAAATGGGTGCTGAATTTTGTCAAACGCTTTCTCTGCATCTCTTGAGATGACCATATAGTTTTTTTCCTTCAATTTGTTAATATGGTGTATCACATTGATTGATTTGCATATATTGAAGAATCCTTGCATTCCTGGAATAAACCCCACTTGATCATGGTGTATGATGCTTTTAATGTGCTGTTGGATTCTGTTTGCTAGTATTTTGTTGAGGATTTTTGCATCTATGTTCATCAGTGATATTGGCCTGTAGTTTTCTTTCTTTGTGACATCCTTGTCTGGTTTTGGTATCAGGGTGATGGTGGCCTTGTAGAATGAGTTTGGGAGTTTTCCTCCCTCTGCTATATTTTGGAAGAGTTTGAGAAGGATAGGTGTTAACTCTTCTCTAAAAGTTTGATAGAATTCGCCTGTGAAGCCATCTGGTCCTGGGCTTTTGTTTGTTGGAAGATTCTTAATCAGTTTCAATTTCAGTGCTTGTGATTGGTCTGTTCATATTTTCTATTTCTTCCTGGTTCAGTTTAGGCAGGTTGTGCATTTCTAAGAATTTGTCCATTTCTTCCAGGTTGTCCATTTATTGGCATAGTGTTGCTTGTAGTAATCTCTCATGATCCTTTGTATTTCTGCAGTGTCAGTTGTTAGTTCTCCTTTTTCATTTCTAATTCTATTGATTTGAGTCTTCTCCCTTTTTTTCTTGATGAGTCTGGCTAATGGTTTGTCAATTTTGTTTATCTTTTCAAAGAATCAGGTTTTAGTTTTATTGATCTTTGCTATCATTTCCTTCATTTCTTTTTCATTTATTTCTGATCTGAGCTTTATGATTTCTTTCCTTCTGCTAACTTTGGGGTTTTTTTTTTTGGTCTTCTTTCTCTAATTGCTTTAGATTAGGTTGTTTACTCGAGATATTTCCTATTTCTTAAGGTAGGATTGTATTGCTATAAACTTCCCCATTAGAACTGCTTTTGCTGCATCCCATAGGTTTTGGTTCATCGTGTCTCCATTGTCATTTGTTTCTAGGTATTTTTATATTTCCTCTTTGATTTCTTCAGTGATCACTTCGATATTGAGTAGTGTATTGTTTAGTCTCCATATGCTTGTATTTTTTACAGGTCTTTTCCTGTAATTGATATCTAGTCTCATAGCACTGTGGTCAGAAAAGATACTTGATACAATTTCAATTTTCTTAAATTTACCAGGGCTTGATTTGTGACCCAAGTAATGATCTATCCTGGAGAGTATTCCATGAGCAATTGAGAAAAATATGTATTCTGTTTTATCTTGGATGGAATGTCTTATAAATATCAATTAAGTCCATCTTGTTTAATGTATCATTTAAAGCTTGTGTTTCCTTATTTATTTTAATTTTGAATGATGTGTCGATTGGTGAAAGTAGGGTGTTAAAGTCCCCTACTCTGAATGTGTTACTGTCGGTTTCCCCTTTTATGGCTGTTAGTATTTGCCTTATGTATTGAGGTGCTCCTATGTTGGGTGCATAAATATTTACAATTGTTATATCTTCTTCTTGGATCGATCCCTTGATCATTATGCAGTGTTCTTCATTGCCTGTTGTAATATTCTTTATTTTAAAGTGTATTTTGTCTGATATGAGAATTGCTACTCCAGCTTTCTTTTGATTTCCATTTGCATGGAATATCTTTTTCCATCCCCTCACTTTCTGTCTGTATGTGTCCCTAGGTCTGAAGTGTGTGTCTTTTAGACAGCATATATATGAGTCTTGTTTTTGTGCATATTCAGCCAGTGTATGTCTTTTGTTGAAACATTTAATCCATTTACATTTAAGGTAGTTATTGGTATGTATGTTCCAGTTACCATTTTCTTAATTGTTTTGGGTTTTTTATTGTAGGCCTTTCCCTTCACTTGGGTTACCTGCCTAGAAAAGTTTGTTTAACATGTGTTGTAAACCTGGTTTGGTGGTGCTGAATTCTCTTAGCTTTTGATTGTCTCTAAAGGTTTTGATTTCTCTGTCAAATCTGAATGAGGTTCTTGCTCGGTAGAGTAATCTTGGTTGTAGGTTTTTCCCTTTCCTCACTTTAAATATTTCTTTCCACTCCCTTGTGGCTTGCAGAGTTTGTGCTGAAAGATCAGTTGTTAACCTTATGGGGATTCCCTTATATGTTATTTGTTGTTTTTCCCTTGCTGCTCTTTATGTTGTTTTCTTTGCATTTAATTTTTAATAGTTTGATTAATATGTGTTTTGGCGTGTTTCTCCTTGGATTTATGCTGTTTGGTACTCTCTGTGCTTCCTGGACTTGACTGAGTATTTCTTTTCACATATTAGGGAAGTTTTCAAGTATTATCTCTTCAAATATTTTCTCAGTATTTCTCTTTTTCTTTTCTATTTCTGGGACGCCTATAATTCTAATGTTGGTGCATTTAATGGTGTCCTAGAAGTCTCTGAGAGTGTCCTGAATTCTTTTCATTCTGTTTTCTTTATTGTGCTCTGTGGTAGTTATTTCAAGTCTTTTATCTTCCGGGTCACTCATCTGTTCTTCTGCCTCAGTTATTCTGCTATTGATTACTTTTAGAGAATTTAAAATTCCATTTATTGTTTTGTTCATCATTGTGTGTTTGTTCTTCAGTTCTTCTAGGTCCTTGTTAAACGTTTCTTGCATTTTCTCCATTCTATTTCTAAGATTTTGTATCATCTTTACTATCATTATTCTGAATTCTTTTTCTGGTAGATTGCCTATTTCCTCTTCATTTATTTGGTCTGGTGGTTTTTCACCTTGCTCCTTCATGTGCTGTGTATTTCCCTGTCTTCTCATTTTGCTTAACTTCCTGTGTTTGGGGTTTCCTTTTCACAGGCTGCAGGTTCGTAGTTTCTGTTGTTTCTGGTGCCTGCCCCCAGTGGGTAAGTTTGGTTCAGTGGGTTGTGTAAGCTTCCTGGTGGAGGGGACTGGTGCTGGTCTTCTCATGGATCAGGCTGGATATTGTCTTTCTGGTGTGCAGGACCTTGTCAGGTGGTGTGTTGTGGGGTGTCTGTGAACTTATTATGATTTTAGCAGCCTCTCTGCTAATGCGTGGGGTTGTGTTCCTGTCTTGCTAGTTGTTTGGCATAGGTTGTCCAGCACTGTAGCTTTCTGGTCGTTGAGTGGAGCTGGGTCTTAGAGTTGAAATCGAGATCTCTCAGAGAGGTTTTGCCAATTGGTATTAGGTGGGGCTGGGAGGTCTCTGGTAGACCAATGTCCTGAACTCAGCTCTCCCACCTCAGAGGCACACCCGGCTCGAATACCAAGACCCTGTGAGCCACACGACTCAGAATAAAAGGGTGAACAAAATAAATAAACAAACAAACAAATAAATATATTAAAATAAATAAATATTATTAAAATTAAAAAATAATTTAAAAGTAAAAGAAAGAAAGAACAAAAGAAAGGAGAGGGCAATCTATCCAAAAAACAAATCCACCAGGGATAACAAGCACTAAAAACTATACTAAAAAGAAAGAAAAAAAATGGAGAGACAAAACCCCAGTAAAAGCAATGCTATGCAGACCAAATCACACAAAGAAGCATACACATACACACTCACAAAAAGAAAAAAGGAAGAGAGCAACCAAATCAATATACAAAGCTACCAATGATAATAAGCTCTAAATACTAAACTAAGATAAACATAGAATGAGAAAAAATTAGATGCAGAAAGCCAACCCCAAATCTACAGTTGTTCCCAAAGTCCACCACCTCAATTTTGGGATGATTCTTTTTCTATTCATGTATTCCACAGATTCAGGGTACATCAAGTTGATTGTGGAGACTTAATCCACTGCTCCTGAGGCTGCTGGAGAAATTTCCCTTTCTCTACTTTGTTTGCACAGCTCCTTGGGTTTAGCTTTGTTTATGGCCCTGCATCTGCCTGTAGGTCACCCTAGGGCTTCTGTTCCCTGCCCAGATATGATGGGGTTAAAGTAGCCGCTGATTAGGGGGCTCTGGCTTACTCAGACCATGGGGGGTTTGGGCGTGGTACAGAATGCGGGGTGAGCCTGCGGTGGCAGAGGCTGACATGACATTGCGACAGCCTGAGGTGGGCTGTGTGTTCTCCCGGGGAAGTAGTCCATGGATCAGGGGACTCTGGCAGTGGCTGCCTGCACAGGCTCCCAGAAGGGGAGGTGTGGAGAGTGACCTATGCTTTCACACAGGATTCTTGGTGGCTGCAGCAGCAGCCTTACCGTTTCATGCCTGTCTCAGGTGCCTGTGGTGATAGCCGTGGCTCGCGCCTCTCTGTGGAGCTCGTTTTGGTGGTGCTCTGAATCCCCTCTCCTCACGGGCCCTGAGACAATGGTCTCTTGCCTCTTAGGTAGTTCCAGACGTTTTCGTGGAACCCTCCTGGCTAGCTGTGGTGCACTAGCCCCCTTCAGGCTGTGTTCACGCAGCCAATCCAAGTCCTCTCCTTGGGTTGTGATCTCCGAAGCCTGAGCTTCTGCTCCCAGCCCTCGCACATCCCAGTGAGTGAGCAGACAAGCGACTCAGCTGGTGAGTGCTGCTCAGCATAGATCCTCTGTTCAGGAATCTCTCTGCTTTGCCCTGTGCACCTCTGTTCCTGCGCTCTCTTCTGTGGCTCTGAAGCTTCGCCCCCCACTCACCCCTGTCTCCACCAGTGAAGGGGCTTCTTAATGTGTAGAAACTTTTCCTCCTTCACAGCTCCCTCCCAGAGGTGCAGGTCCTATGCCTATTTTTTGGTCTCTGTTTTTTCTTTTGCCCTTCCCAGGTACGTGGGTAGTTTCTTGCCTTTTGGGAAGTGTGAGGTCTTCTGCCAGCATTCAGTAGGTGTTATGTAGGAGTTGTTCCACATGTGGATGTATATTTGATGTATCTGTGGGCAGGAAGGTGATCTCCAGGTCTTACTCCTCTGCCATCTTGATTGTCCAAGCCAAAGAACTCTTAAAACTCAACAGTAAGAAATCAAACAACCCATTTAGAAAATGGACCAAAAAGTTTAACAAATACTTAACCCAATAAGATATTCAGATGGAAAGTAAGCCTATGAAAAGATGCTTGGTCAGACGTTATCAGGGAAATGCAAATGAATATATCAGTGAAAAAAAAAGAAAATATCAGTGATATATCAATACATACTTATTAGAATGACCAAAATCCTGACTGCTGAGAAGGTTAAATACTGGCAAGGATGTGGAGCAAAAGGAACTCTCATTCATTGCTTGTGGGAATACACAACTGTACAACCACTTTGGAAGAGAGTTTGGCAGTTTCCTAGAAAACAAGACCTATTCTGATCCATCAATCATGTTCCTCACTTTTACCCCAAAGAGTTGAAAACTTACGTCCACACAAAAATCTGCACACGGATATTCATAATAGCTTTAGTCATATTTGCCAAAACTTGGAAAGAATCAAATATCCTTCAGTAGGTAAATAGATTAAAGAAAACTTTGGTACATCCAGACAATGGAGTGATAGTCAGTGCTAAAAAGAAATGAGCTAACAAGCCATGAAAAGACATGGGTAAATCTTAAATGCATTTCTCTAAGTGAAAGAGGCCAATCTGAAAATGCTATATACCATATGATCCAACTATATAACATTCTGCCAAAGGCAATACTATGGAGAAAATAAAAAGATCAGTGTTTGGCAGGGGTTACGAATGAGGGAGGGTTAGATAGCTGGAGCACATATGATTTTAGGGGAGTGAAACTACACTGTGTGATACTACAATGGTGGATACATATCATTATACATTGGCCAAAACCCATAGAATGTACTATACCAAGAGTTAACCCTAATGTGTCAAAGTACATATATCAAGTATAACAAATGTACCATTCTGATGTGGGATGTTAATAATGGGGAGGCTATGCATGTGTGGGGTCAGGGAATAAGTGGGAAATCTCTGTACTTTCCACTCAATTTTGCTATGAAACTAAAACTTCTCTAACATATCAAGTCCATTTTTTAAAAAGTCACATGCCAAGCAGTTTTAACTTTATCACATAGTTGATAGTTCAAAGTATTTTGACAGGAGTATGTTTTTAGAAAATTCCTAATGGAAGCACTATAAAGAATAGACAGTTTTACTCCTTCCTTTCCAATTTGGATTCCTTCTATTTCTTTTTCTTGTCTGATTGCCATGGTAAGGACTTCCAATACTATGTTGAATAAAATGACAAGAATGGGCATCCTTGTCTTGTTCCTGATCTTAGAGGAAATGCTTTCAACTTTTCACCATTAAGTATAATGTTAGATGTTGGTTTGTCATATATGGCCTTTATTATGTTGAGGTATGTTCCCTCTATGTCAACTTTGTTGAGACTTTTTATCATAAATAGACGTTGAATTTTTGTCAACAGCTTTTTCTGCATCTATTGAGATCATCATATGGTTTTTATTCTTCACTTTGTTAATGGGGTTTATTACATTGATTGATTTGCAGATATTGAAAAATCCTTATATCCTTGGGACAAATCCCACTTGATGGTGTATGATACTTTTAATGTATTGTTGGATTCAGTTTGCTAATAGTTGTTTTTGAGGATTTTTGCCTCTATGTTTATCAATGATAGTGGCCTGTAATTTTCTTTTTTGTGTGTGATATCTTTGTCTGGATTTGGTATAATTGTGATGCTGTCCTCATAGAATGATCTTGCAATCCCACTCCTGAGTATATATCTGGAGAAAAACATAATTCGAAAAGATAATGCACCCCAGTGTTCATTGCAGCAGTATTTACAATAGCTAAGACACAGAAGCAACCTAAATGTCCATCAACAGATGAATGAATAAAGAAGACGTGGTATATTTATACAATGGAATATTACTCAGCCATAAAAAAGAATGAAATAATGCTATTTGCAGCAACATGGATGGACCTAGAGATTATCATACTAAGTGAAGTAAGCTAGACAGAGAAAGACAAATGTCATATGATATCACTTATATGTGTAATCTAGAAAAATGATACAAATGAATTTATATCTAAAACAGAAATAGGCCCACAGACATAGAAAATAAACTTATGGTTACCAAAAGGGAAAAGGGGTGGGGAGGGATAAATTAGGAGTTTGGGATTAACATATACACACTACTATATATAAAATAGATAACCAACAAGGACCTACTGTATAGCACAGAGAACTATACTCAATATTTTGTAATAACCTGTAAGGGAAAAGAATCTGAAAAAAATATGTATGTATAACTGAATCACTTTGCTGTATACCTGAAACTAACACAACATTGTAAGTCAACTATATTCCAATAAAAAAAAAAAAGAAAGAACTGAAAAGAAAATGAGTTCGGAAGTATTCCTTCCTTAGGAATTTTTTGGAATAGTTTGAGAAGGGTAGGTGTTAACTCTTTACTAAATGTTTGGTAGAATTCACTTGTGAAGCCATCTAGTCCTGGACTTTTGTTTGTTGGGAGTTTTTACATTACTGATTCAATTTCATTACTGGTAATGTGTCTGTTCATATTTTCTGTTTCTTCCTGGTTCAGTCTTAAAAATTGGTCCATGTCTTCTAGGCTAATCATCAGGGAAATGGAAATCAAAACCACAGTGAGATATTACCTCACACCTGTCAGAATGGCTATCATCAAAAAGAACAAAAATAACAAATGTTAGCGAAGATATAGAGAAAAGGGAACCATCATATGCTATTGGTGGGAATGTAAGTTGGTGAAGCCACTGTGGAAAACAGTATGGAGGTTTCTCAAAAAACTAAAAATAGAACCACCATATGACCCAGCAATTCCACTCCTGGCTATATATCCCCAAAACAAAAACAAAAGCAAAAACACTAATTTAGAAAGATATATGCTCCCTAATATTCATAGCAACATTATTTACAATTGCCAAGATATGGAAGCAACCTAAGAGTCCATCAACAGACGAATGGACAAGGAAGATGTGGTACATATTTACAATGGAATATTACTCATCCATAAAAAAGAATGAATTTTTGCCACTTGCAACAACATGGATGTACTTGGAGGGTATTATGCTAAGTGAAATAAGTCAGAGAAAGACAAATACTTGATATCACTTATGTGTGGAATCTAAAAGATACAACAAACTGGAGAATATAACGAAAAAGAAATGAACTCACAGATACAGAGAACAAACTAGTGGTTACCAGTGGGGAGAAGAAAGGGAGGAGGAGCAATATAGGGGTAGGAGATTAAGAGGTACAAACTATTATGTATAAAATAAGTTACAAGGATATATTATACAACACAGGAAATATAGCAAATGTTTTATAATAACTATAGATGGAATATAGCCTATACAAATTGTGAATCACTATATTGTACACCTGTAACATATAATATTGTACATCAACAATAATTAAAAAAAATAAAAAACCTTTTGCTACTACAAAAAAATGCCCCAGTTGAAAATAATTAAATAAAATAAAAAAGGATAGACAAGAGTTATGGAGGCCTCCTCTCTCACATAGTGAATAGTATAAATGGCTGCATTTGTCATTGCTAAAAGTTTCTCTTGAAAATTCTTTAAATATTTCATGATGAAATACACATTCCCCTTTCTGGGATACTGGGATGCTGTCTAATCCTCTCTGTTAGCAAAATTACTCATGCTGGTATTTTTAATTTGTTAGATAAAAATAAATCTACTAAATAGGGTACTTACATTCAGGAGCTATGGAAAAATTTAGTCCCTTGGCACAAATAAATGTGGTCAACTATGATCATTAAACACCAAAGTGAGTGTTAAAAAATTAGTTGCAAATTTTGCTAATGTTTCTCAAGTAATGTGTTGTGTTATAATCCACCATAATCCAGTATTAATATTGTCTGTTACTGAGCCTTTTATCCAAGATATTTAATATTCAGATGAACCGAAATAAAAAAGCGTCTCCCATCCTGAAACCACTTTACCACATCAATCTTAACTTTGCCATGACGACTTTCATTCCCCTTTCCTAAACATGCATTAGGGTTTACTTCGTGTCTAACCATTATTTTTCCACTAGCGTTCAATTTGAGTGATAGCACCATGTGATATGGGTGTGATCTCAGTAGTGCATTTATTTTGGGATGGCAGAGGAATGTGGGCATGACCAAAGCCTATGGGAACATAGAATTGATTTTCCAGTGTTGGAGAAACAGTTTTGGAGCATGCAGTTTAGATGGATTATAGAGACTATAGAAGAGACTCCACCTGCTTGTGTGGAGGCATATTTGGAAACTGATCACCCAGCAGAAATTTGTCTCATTCCATTTTGACTCTATTCATAGCTGGCATGGACCTGGGAGTGTGAGATTTTTGTGCAATGAAAAAACATATATATTAGTAAGTGTTAGTGACACTGGGAAACCTCTAAGAAAGAAGAAATTTAAAAATATACACCTTAGTGATAGCCGAAAGGGGTTTCTTAAAAGAGCAGTAGTGATATGTGTTGTCTATCTCAAAGTAATTGTAAAATGTGAGAAAAATAACATTGTGTGCAAAGAGAGACAATAATTAGTTACATAAGTCCGATTAATTACTGAAGATGACCAGAAGCAGCCAATTCTAACTGAGAAATATCAGAAGCCAGTGAGATAGTCTAAATGTCAAGGCCAAAGTGCTGAGAGATAACATGAGGTCTAAACAAGGACAACGTGTTACAGTGGGACCACTTTAAGAACGAGAACATTGGCTTCATGGTACCTGACATTGGTGCATGAGCCCCTGATGGAAAGCATGTGTGGGGGAACCACTGGAATTCAGGAGGCTTTAACCTATCAACAGACATTTACCTTATCATTCCGTGAGTTGTGTGCACCACCATGTCTGCAAACACCAAGTGCTGGCCTCTGGCTGAGAGCATGGCAACACCTGAGGGCATGTCTATTTGAATGGGTACCTGTGACATTTCAATGTGGGTTATGACATTTGGGTGAGTGTGTTCACCATCTGCAGTAGAGTGAGAGACATGAAGGTGTGGAGTTACTGGTGAGAATCTGACAGTACGGGGCCAGTATTTGTTCAGCGGACAAAACAATGCCCTCCTCCTACCCAACACAGCTGCTCTGCCCTCTCCCAGGGCTTTCCCTAAAGGAGACAGACACATAGGAGTCTGGAATATCCTTCACTGGGCCAGTTCTCAGAGCCCCTCAGTGAAGTGCCTTCTGGTGGAGTTGGGGTGAAGCACAGGCTTGGGCTCAAGAATGAAGCAGGATCTCCTAGACTCTAATCCTACCAGTTACCACCAGCTGATCCCTAATGTGCAAGGATGACAGAGCCCAAAATCTCCAGTGAGAAGAAAGGAGGAGAGGTGAGAGTAATTTCGTAGCCTTCACGGGTAGGCAGTGGCTCAGCTTACCTACCTCTTAGTATTGTAAGAAAGAGAGGGCATGGACATGTCCTCCACGCATGTGTATCCTGTCCCAGTGCACATTGTTACTGCTCACAGTGCTCCAGAATCTGGCCCATCACATCAGTCTTCCCTCTAAGGGAAGAGTGAAAAAAGGGCTTGGGAGAAGGAGGATTTCTCTGGAGTGAGTAGTGGAAAGAGATATCTGGCCCCACCTCCAGTGACCTAGAACCAGGGATAGAAACTGATTTGATCATAGAAAAATTAGATCATGTGTAAAAATTGATTTTGCTGTTACAAATCTCAAATACATCAACTCTGGAAAGTTTAAAATGTGAGCCTTTTGAGAAAAACAAATGTGAATTCACAAAAGTGAATTTTCATTAGAAAATAAACAACAAAATTTAGCATATAAATCCTGACTACTTAACAACTTATAATCATAGTGTAAATAGATCACATGGTTTGGTTGAAAACATACAGCTATATTTACAAGATAAAACATGTCAAGGTTTACGTAAATTAAAAATGAAGGATAAGTACTTTATAAATTTATTAAAGCATGGCCATTGTTAATAAATCAAGCTCTATAAGAAAATATGAAAGTGGATACAATAAATTATATCAAATTGCAACATTCAGAATTAGCTAGTTCTGACAATGGTTCAAAATCATTACATGCAAACATCTTTCTTTTCACTTATGAAATAAATAAATAGGTTAAAAGGTGGCTAGCCAGAAAGGAAGATAACCTACAGAAATTATTTTACAATGATGACATTATACCATGCATGCTATTCAAATAAAAAATTATTAGACTTCTTTTTATTAGATTATGATAAGATAAAGGAAAGGAAAGGGCTTCCCTGGTGGCACAGTGGTTGAGAGTCCGCCTGCCGATGCAGGGGACACGGGTTCCTGCCCCGGTCTGGGAAGATCCCACGTGCCGCGGAGCAGCTAGGCCCGTGAGCCATGGCCGCTGAGCCTACGCGTCCTGAGCCTGTGCTCCACAATGGGAGAGGCCACAACAGTGAGAGGCCCACGTACTTCAAAACCAAAAACCAAAAAAAAAAAAAAAAAAAAAACCCAACAGCAACAACAACAACAAAAAAACTGGAAAGGAAACAAGAAAGAGGTGAATCTTTGGTTAAAGATTTCTTAGATGAATGGAAAAGAAGATGTGGCACATATATACAATGGAATATTACTCAGCCATAAAAAGAAATGAAATCAAGCTATTTGTAATGAGGTGGATGGATCTAGAGTTTGTCATACAGAGTGAAGTAAGTCAGAAAGTCAAATACTGTATGCTAACACATATATATGGAATTTAAGAAAAAAATATCATGAAGAACCTAGGGGTAAGACAGGAATAAAGACACAGACTTACTAGAGAATGGACTTGAAGATATGGGCAGGGGGAAGGGTAAGCTGTGACAAAGCGAGAGAGTGACATGGACATATATACACTACGAAACGTAAAATAGATAGCCAGTGGGAAGCAGCCACATAGCACAGGGAGATCAGCTCGGTGCTTTGTGACCACCTAGAGGGCTGGGATAGGGAGGGTGGGAGGGAGGGAGATGCAAGAGTGAAGAGATATGGGAACATATGTATATGTATAACTGATTCACTTTGTTATAAAGCAGAAACTAGCACACCATTATAAAGCAATTATACTCCAATAAAGATGTAAAAAAAAACCCAATATAGATTTGAAACCACAATTTTTTTTTTTTTTTTTTTTTTTTTTGCGGTATGCAGGCCTCTCACTGTTGTGGCCTCTCCCGTTGCAGAGCACAGGCTCCGGACGCGCTGGCTCAGTGGCCATGGCTCACGGTGCTAGCCGCTCCATGACATGTGGGATCTTCCTGGACCAGGGCACGAACCCATGCATCGGCAGGTGGACTCTCAACCATTGCGCTACCAGGGAAGCCCCACAATTATTTTTAATAGCATATTTAAATTTTGGTAGAGTAGGGAGATTCTCTGCTCTGGAAGATCAAATGTCAGGCGGATAACCCCATTGTACTTCTTGCTATATGTCCCTCCATCTCTCAGTTTCTTCACATACACTTATTCATTAAGGTATAATAAACATATGGCAAAGTATATTAGTTATGAGTGTACTGCTCCATAAAATTTCACAAAGTGAACATACCTCTGTAAACCCCCCTCAGATCAAATGATAGTATTGATATATTATATAACTCCCTACAAGGGCCTCTGTGCCACTTTCCAGTAATCCTGATCCCTTTTCTAAAAAAGTAATCAAAATCCCCACCTTCAGCAGCATGGTTTAGATTTGTCTGATTTTAAATTTATTTAAATGGAATCATATGGTGTAGTGTCCTTTGTGTTTAGCTTCTTTCTATCAACATCATTTTCCTGTGTTTTATCCATGCTCTTTTGTCTAGTACTTATTCAGTCATTATACTCCATCATATGAGTAGAGAATAATTTATTCATTAGTTGTAGTCATTATGGACATTTGGGTAATTTTTCATCTAGGATATTACATATTGTGTTGTATGGACAATTTTGTACATATTTTTGTTGATAATTATACTCATGTATATTGATTTCCTTAAGTATGTACCCAGAGGTGGAAGTGCTATGTCATAGGACACTACGTGTGTTCAGCTTTACTATATGCTACCAAAGAGATTTCCAAAAAGCTATATCAATATACACTCTCTTCAGCTGTGTATTACAGTTCAAATTTTTTCATATCTCATTAAAATTTGCCATGTCTTCTTTTGAGCCATTCAATTTGGCAAACAGGAAAAACCTATACACTGAAAACTATAAAACATTGATAAAGGAAATTGAAGATGACTCAAGGAAATGGAAAGCTATCATGTTCTCTTGGATTGGAAGAATTAAGATTATTAAAATGACCATACTACCCAAAGCAATCTACAGATTTAATGCAATCCATATCAAAATACCCATGACTTTTTTCACAGAACTAGAGCAAATAATACTGAAATTCATATGGAACCAGAAAAGACCCAGAATTGTCAAAGCAATCTAGAGAATAAAGAACGAAGCTGGAGGTATAGCCCTTCCAGTCTTTGGATTATACTACAGTGCTATAGCAATCAAAACAGTGTGGTATTGGCACAAAAACAGACACATAGATCAATGAAATATAATAGAAAGCCCAGAAATAAACCCATACATCTACAGTCAATTAATCTATGACAAAAGAGGCAAGAATATGCAATGGAGAAAAGGCAGTCTCTTCAACAGGTGGTGTTGAGAAAGCTAGACAGCCACATGTAAAACAATGAAATTAGAATATTCCCTCACACCATATACAAAAATAAATTCAAAATGGTTTAAAACCTAAATCTAAGACTTGACACCATAAAACTCCTAGAAGAGAACGTAGACAAAACTTTCATGACATAAATTTTATCAATATTTTCTTAGATCAGCCTCCTAAGGCAAAAGAAATAAAAGCAAAAATGACTAAATGGGACCTAATCAAACTTACAAGCTTTTGCACAGCAAAGGAAACCATAACTGAAATGAAAAGACAACATACAGACTGGGAAAAAATGTTTGGAAACAATGTGACCAACAAGGGCTTAATTTCCAAAATGTACAAACAGCTCATACAACTCAATATCAAAAACAAAAACAAAAACAAAAAATCCAAGAAAAAACTGAGCAGAAGACCTAAATAGACATTTTTCCAAAGAAGACAGATGGGTAACAGACACATGAAAAGGTGCACAACATCACTAATTATTAGAGAAAGCAAGTCAAAACCACAATGAGGTATCACCTTACACTGGTCAGAATGGCCATCATCTGAAAGTCTACAAATAATAAATGATGGAGCTGGTGGGGAGAAAAGTGAACCCTCATACACTGTTGGTGGAAATGTACATTGGTGCAGCCACTTTGGAAAACAGTATGGAAGTTCCTTAAAAAACTAAAAATAGAGCTACCATATTATCCAGCAATTCCATTTCTGTGTGTATATCTGGGAAAAAAGAAAACTCTAATTTGAAAAGGTGCATGCACCCCAATGTTTATTGCAGCACTATTTACGGTAGCCAAGACATGGAAGAAACCCAAGTGCCCACCAACAGACTATTAGCCTAAGAAGATGTGGTATGTATATACAAAGGAATATTACTCAGCCATATTATGCTTAGTGATATGTCAGACAGAGAAAAACAAGTACTATACAATATGTGAAATCTAAAAAACAATACAAATGATTCTATATACAAAACAAACTGACTCACAGACATGGAAAACAAACTTATGGTTTCAAATGGGAAAGGGACAGGGGAAGGGACAAATTAGGAGCATCGGATTAGCAGATACAAACTACTATACATAAAATAGATAAGCAATGAGATTTACTGTATAGCACAGGGAATTTACCCAATTATCTTGTAATAAACTATAAATGAAAATAATGTGCAATACCCCCCATATTGTATGTGGTACACCTGATTTACAGCACAATATTGCAAATCTACTATACTTCAGTTAAAAAAAAGTTGGCATGTAGGATGTGCCATAGTCATGTAGGTTTAATTCCCTCATGCTTAATGATATCAAGCACCTTGTCATATAATTTTTAGTAATTTGGAATCTTGTTTTGAGAAATACCTATTCCATACTTTTGCCATTTTTTCTATTGACTTATCTGTCTTGTTTTTAAATTGATTTTTAGTGTTCTTTACATATAATAAGCAAGATAACATGTTTGCAGGCATGTGTTGCAACCATGTATAATATTCTGTAACTTGATTTTTCATTCTCTGAATAGTAGCTTTTGATAAACAAAAGTTCATGTTAATGGTAAAAAATAAAATTATTCTCAATTTTTATCATGTATAGCCTGTATATACACATATATATACTTTAAAAATACTTTTGGCTGTCTGGACTTGTCTTAAAATCTTTGTCATTAGTTTACAAATAAAACTTTATCTCATTCCTTAAAGTAGAAGTATTACAGACTACATTACCTGATTACAGTATAATAAGACTACAAATTATAAACAAAATATGAAAGCACACAGGGCTTTCCACCTGGAATTTTTTAAAAGTCTATTTTAAAAATTCTGTGGTAACATGGGAAATATAAACAAAAATTATAGGATTTCTAAACTAATGATAATGAAAATACTGAATACAGGAATGTGTGGCACACATTTAAAACAGTGATGAGAGAAAAAATTTCATAGTCTTAGACATTTCATCAATTAAGATGAAGGAAGGAAAATAAATTAATTAAATATCCACATCAAAAAGCTAGAAAAAGAGCAGCAAAATAACTAAAAGAAAGCCAAAGAAGGAGAAGCAAAAATGACATGAGAAAATAATGAGTTAAAGGAGAGATAAATGTTTGATCTAGTTAATAAAATGATAGATTTTTGGGAAAAAAAATCACAAAATAGACAACATTCTAGCTAACTTAATTAATAAAAACATAGAAATTACAAATATACAATCTAAAGTAGTATAAGGGATAATATCTATTGAAACAGGAGTACTTCAAAAAATAATAAAGTATTTCTTTCTGTTGCTCTATGCATATGAAATTGAAACTTAGATGAAATGTATAATTCCATAGGAAAACAATGTTTATCAAAGTTGAACCTATTAGAGATAGACAGATTAAACAGGCCAATTTCCATAGAAAGAAAAAAAGAAAAATTATAACTAACCCATTAAAAGCACCAGCTCCAGAGGTTTTCAAAGGGGCAATCTCCCAACATTCAAAGACCAGATAGTCCCAGTGCTCCAGAAACACTTCCAGAGTATTGAAAATGAAGGAAACTTCATAACTGTTTTGTGAGGCAACTAAAACATTGATACTTAAACTGGATAAGACAGTACCAAAAAGAATAGTACAGGCTAACACTTATGAATATTGTATATTACACACACACACACACAGACACCATGCATTTTACATTAATCCAAGATATGGAAACAACCTAAGTATTCATTGATGGAAAAATGGATAAAGAAACTGTGGTATTGGGCTTCCCTGGTGGCGCAGTGGTTGAGAGTCCACCTGCCGATGCAGGGAATGTGGGTTCGTGCCCCAGTCCGGGAAGATCCCACATGCCGCAGAGCGGCTAGGCCCGTGAGCTATGGCCATTGAGCCTGTGCATCCAGAGCCTGTGCTCCGCAATGGGAGAGGCCACAACAGTGAGAGGCCCACGTACTGCAAAAAAACAAAACAAAACAAAACAAAACAAAACAAAAAACTGTGTATATATATATACATTTGAATATTATTCAGCCATAAAAAAGAAGGAAATCTTGCCATTTGTGACAACATGGATGGACATCAAGAGCATTATGCTAAGTGAAATAAGTAAAAGAAAAATGCCATATGATATCTCTTATATGTGGAGTCTAAAAATTAATAAATGAATAAAAATGAAACTCATAAAAAACACTTTAAGAGATCAGGACAAATGCAAGGATGCACACTATCTCCACCAATATTCATCACTGTCCTGGAGGTGCTAACCGATGCAACTAGATAAATCAATTAGAGATCAGTCTGAGGTATAAAAACTCAGAAAGAATTAACACTACCTCTATTTACAGACGGTATGTTCGTATAACTGAAAAACCCAACAGAATCAATGATAAGGTTTACTCAAACAAAGAGAGAGTTCAATACAATAAACAGAATAATAAATTACCATAAGATCTTAAGAATTTTATACAAAGACTAATATCTGCTGAGAAAAAATTCTTAATGCCTGTAAAAGAAACAAAGTAAACTCAAACAAATAAAAGTTTTCATTTGTTCTTGGATAAGATTATTCAACATAAGAAAATAATGATCTCCCCTTAAGTTAATTCATAAATTTTACTCAGTATCAACAAAAATGTGAATCAGCATTTTGATGGTGCCAGATATTTTTTCAATTCGGGAAAATCATTTTATTGTAATGATGATACAGTCACAGGTTAAATAAATTCTACATCAATTTCATTGATTTGAGTCCTCTTCCTCTTTTTCCTGATATATCTGGCTAAAGGTTTATCAAGTTTATCTTCACAAAGAACCGACTTTTAATTCCATAGATCTTGCTATTATTGTTTTCTTCCTCTTTATTTCATTTATTTCTGTTCCAATCTTTATGGTTTCTTTCCTTCTACTAACTTTAGGTTTTGTTTGTTCTTCTTTCTCTAGTTGCTTTAGGTGTAAGGTTAGGTTGTTTATACGAAATTTTTCGTGTCTCCTGAGGTAAGATTGTATTGCTATAAACTTCCCTCTTAGAACTGCTTTTGCTGCATCTCATAGGTTTTGGATTATTATGCTTTCATTTTTAGTTGTCTCTAGGTATTTTTTGATTTCCTCTTTGATTTCTTCACTGATCCATTGGTTGTTTAGTAGCATATTGTTTAGCCACTATGTGTTTGTGTATTTTACAGTTTTTTTCTTGTAGTTGAGTTCTAATCTCATAACCTTGCAGTCAGAAAAGATACTTGATATGATTTCAATTTTCTTAAACTTAGCGAGGCTTGCTTTGTGGCCCAGCATGTGGTCAATCCTGGAGAATGTTCCATGTGCACATGAGAAGAATGTGTATTCTGTTGCGTTTGGATGGAATGCTCTATAAATGTCAATTAAATCCATCTGGTCTAATGTGTCATTTAAGGCCTGTGTTTCATTATTGATTTTCTGTCTGGATGATCTGTCCATTGATGAAAGTGGGTTGTTAAAATCCCCCACTATTATTGTGTTACTATCGATTTCTCCCTTCATGGCTGTTAGTATTTGCCTTATATATTGAGGTGCTCCTATGTTGGGTGCATATATATTTACAATTGTTATATCTTCTCTGATAGATCCCTTGATCATTATGTAGTGTCCTTCTTTGTCTCTTGTAACAGGCTTTATTTTAAAGTTTGTTTGACATGAGTATGAGTCTTTCAGCTTTTTTATTCTTCAAGATTGTCTTTGTTCTTTGTCATTGTATTTCTAAGTCCATTTTAGAATCGTCTTACTGATTTCCACTAAAAAAACCCTGCTATAATTTTTATTGGAATTGTATAGAATTTGTAGAGAAAACTTGGGGAGTATTTACATCTTTACAATATTGATTCTTCCAATCCAGGAACATGGCAGTTATTTGGAAATTCTTAAATTTCTCTGAATACTACTTTGTGGTTTACTGTGGTTTACTTGTACATCTTTCATTATACGAATTCCTTTGTATTTGGTCTTTTTTAATGCTATTGTATATGGTGTGGTTTCAATTTTTTCCGAAACATCTGTGGCTTGCTGAAATGATTGGTCTTTATGTATTGACCCTGTATTCTTTGACTTTGTTAAACTCACATATTCTAAGAGCTTGTAGGTTCTTTTGAATTGTATATGCACATAATTATGTCATCTATGAATGAAGACATTTTAATTCCTTCTTTTTAAATAAAATTTATTTTTCTTGCTTTATTTCAATAGGTAGGATTGCCAGTATATTGTTGAGCAAAAGTGGGGATAATGGTCATCCTTGTCCCACTCTTACCATTCCAGGTCTCAGGAAGAATACTTTCAGTAATTCACCATTAATTATGATTTTGCTATAGATTTTTGGATGTAGTCTTTATCAGAATAATTAATTTTCTTATATTCCTTAGTTCTAAAAGAACTTTAAAAAATAAATCTTGAATGGATATTGGATTAGTCAAATTGTTTTTCTGTACTTATTGAGATTATCATATGATTTTTCTTTTTTTGTGAAAATAGGAATCACACTGATAGGTTTTCCAGTGTGATGTATTATCCTTTTAATGTATTGCTGGATTCTATTTTCTAACATGTGATTTTGCATCCATTTTTAGTGACATAGACTAATCTATAATTCTCCTTTCTTGTAATCTTCTCATAACTTATGCCTAGTTTTGGGAAAATTAATTTTGTAGAAGATTTTTGAAGTTGATCATAAAAAGAAGAATCTTCAGTTGAATTTGGCAATATGTAAAGGGAAGGTAACCTGGTAGCATAACTGCTGGAAATTAATCTTAAGGAAAAATTCAGAGATTAATCAGAATTTTGTGTCCAGCACATCCATTACAACCATAATAGGAATAATAGAATATTACATATTGTGTGTCCAAGATTTTTTTAATATCCTCATTCAATGAACCCTGGGTAAACTGACCATCTTTGGCAGCAGAAGAGGCAAGAAGAGCAGCAAGACAGCAGACTGCCATGAGGACTAACAACTTCCATCAAATCAAACATGCCACCAAAGAGAGGAATGGTCCCCCTCTTCCAGGCTATGTCTTCTAAAAATAAAAGAAGTATGCAATTTGGTCTTATAAAGACCCAGTTATTTTACCATGATTCTGCTTAGTTATTTTACCTTGATCCATTCCAATTTTATGTGAAATTTCTCCCCTTCTTGCTCGGTTTCTACCTCTATCTTCAGCTCAGTTAAATTTTGTGGTCCTGGGACTTGGAAATATTGGTAGTCTTTTCTTACTATCTCATCTGTATCTCCTTATATTTTAGTGACCAAGAATTTTTCCACCAAATACACCAATTCAGTCCTTTCAAAAATTCCTAACATAAAATGTTATCTTCAGGCATAGTTAAAAACATGTCTGTACATTTAAAAACTAACCAATTATATCTCCTATACTTACTTAAACCCATAGGTTTTCTTGCTTATCACCAGGAGAGAATGTAAATGAACATCAGTAGAGTGTTGTTTAAGTGAATTATGGTACATTCATACTGCATTGTAACATTCAGGCATTAATAAATATATGGTTAAAAATTATTTAAAATATTCAAATATGTCCATGTACATGGGACATGAAGTTTACAAAAGGTTTTGTGGAATATTATTTCAATTTTATTTCAGAAAAATAAACATGAAGGCTTCTAGTTAGGAATGGCTTGTGTCAGGCAGTCCTCAATTCACCTTTCATGAACATCCCATTTAAATAACTACCATAGGTGTGCCACTTCTGTTTAAGACATAGAATATCATGACAGACCATTATGATAATTATACCAACTAAGACAAAAACTTTATAAGGTTAAAAAAACCCACAAAAGCTTTTCCACAGCAAAGGAAACCATAAACACAATGAAAAGACAACCCACAGAATGGGAGAAAATATTTGCAGATGATGAGACCAACAAGGGATTAGTCTTCAAAATTTACAAACAGCTCATGTGGCTGTTTGTAAATCATCAAAACAAACAACCCAATCAAAAAATGGGCAGAAGACCTAAATAGACATTTCTCCAAAGAAGACACACATATGGCCAAGAAGCACATGAAAAGATATTCAACATTGCTAATTATTAGAGAAATGCAAATCAAAACTACAATGAGATATCACCTCACACCTCTCAAAATGGCTATCTTCAAAAAATCCACAGACAACAAATGCTGGAGAGGGTGTGGAAAGAAAGGAACCCTCCTACACTGTTGGTGGGAATGTAAATTGGTACAGCCACTATGGAGAACAGTACGGAGATTCCTTACAAAACTAAAAATAGAGCTACCATACGATCCTTCAATCACACTCCAGAGAAAATGATGGTCTGAAAGGATACATGCACTCCAATGTTCATTGCAGCACAGTTTATAGTCGTCAAGACATGGAATCAACATAAATGTCCATCGAAAGAGGAATGGATAAAGAAAATGTGGTACATATATACAATGGAATGTTACTCAGCCATTAAAAAGAATGAAATAATTCCATTTACAGCAACATGGATGACCCTAGAGATTGTCATACTGAGTGAAGTAAGTCAGACAGAGAAAGAGAAATATCATATGATATCAGAATCTAAAAAGAAATGACACAAATGAACTTATTTACAAAACAGAAACAGCCTCACAGACTTACAGAATGAACTTATGGTTATCAGGGGGTAAGGGTGAGAGGAAGAGATAGGGAGTGTGGGATTGGCATGTACACACTGTTATATTTAACATGGATAACAAACAAGGACCTACTGTATAACACAGGGAACTCTGCTCAATATTATGTAATAACCTAAATGGGAAAATAATTTGAAAAACAATAGATACATGTATATGTATAACTGAATATGTATAACTGAATCACTTTGCTGTATGCCAGAAACTGTCACAATATTGTTAATCAACTATACTCCAATATAAAAAGAAAAAGTAAGTAAATAAGCAAATTGGAAAAAAGCACGCATTTAAAAAGACACAAAAGAACTGTATATGTAAAGAAGTTTAAAGAAACAAAATTTCAGAGCAGGACGTCTGCTTGGTGAGCAGAGATCAATAGCCCCTAGAGTTATATACTTAATCTGTATGGACAAAGGATCAGAGCAGTAATAGGCAAAGGGACTCTGCTGGAGTAAGAAAAAGCTGGTAGAACTTTTAAGAACACACAGGTGGCCTGACCTTGGTATCTTCAGGAGGCCCAAACAATGGACAGTGTAAGGATGTATCTGAAGTTTGATATGGGTCAAGGATCAAATTTCCTTTCATATGGATATTCAACTGATGTAGAACCATCTGTTAAAAAGACTTACTGAGTACTTCTGGGCTTCTTTGAACTCAGAAATGCCAAGAGCTATAAGGAGCATCTTTCTTAGGTCGACTGAAACAAAATGCACAACCTAAAAGTTGAGAATTATGTTTTATTCAGAAGACAAAACTGAGTACTTAGCCTAGGACACAGCATCTCAGATAACTCTGAGAGACTGCTCTGAAGAGGCAAGGACGTGAGCCAGGATATAAAGGAGTTTTGCAACAAAGACCAGGTAATTGGAACATCAAAAGATTACTATTAGTTAAAGAAAACCAGATATCTCAAGTGAAGGAATTTAGCACTTTTCTATGTATGGTAAGATGCAAGGGCCTGGCTCACTGAAAACATTCCTTTGAAAAGCACCTCAGATATCTGGGTCCAGTATCCTGTGCTTTCTCATCCTGAGTCTTCTCAGGGTACACCATTGGGGTAGCTGTAGCAGTTGACTGATAGATGGTGGGCATCATGTTTCCATCCTGAGTTCCCGCAGGGCTCACCATCAGAGAGGCTGTAATGTGATGGCTTGATGGCTGCAACATCCTTTGTTTACTGATACGACAGGCAATATTTTTCATTCACACCTACTCATAAAACAAGAAGAGGTGGGAAAACTGCAAATTAATGATTTATTTTGGAACCTGTCAGAGAATTGAGGTCTCATGGAAAACTTCAAACACAAAATTTAGTGAAAGACAGTTGCTTGTAGGTAGAAAGAGGACCTGAACGTTTGCCTACCTGGGACAGAAACTGCCTGAATGCCATGTAAGCTATTAAGAAGATTAAATTAGAAAATTTCAAGAAATTTCTGAAGGCTGAGAGTGAGCTACCAGGAGAGTATGAAGTCCCTGGAAGAGTTTCAAACCATCTCATGAGCTTTTCCTCCAGGAACCCCACTAGATGCCCACAATAAAAGATCTGAGAGGGTCCTTAGAGAGATCACTCTTGGTACTTGTTGCGAGAGAGAAACAGTAGCCCCTGCCAAAATTCTAGCAGAATCATCTTCCTTATTTCCCCTATTAATTAAGTACTAAAGGCTTAATTAATCTACAAGGGAAAGGACATCAATGTTCTTTGAATGTCTTTGCAACTTTTCTGTAAGTCTAAAATTTTTCACCCTGAAGGATAATTTATATTTAAAAAGGCTTTCCTTCAGAATAGTAAAAAGAGTAGTCCCTAACATCCAGAAGCTGGCCTGGCACTCACAGGTGGGCCATGTTATTCTCCTGATAAACATAAGCATTTTCACAGAATACCAGTCTCAGACAAGGTTACTCTGAGACCATGATACAGTGAGATGAAGGATGGTTGCTCCATAATTGTCTAAGTACATGCAAAAAAATGTCTCTGTGCCACACATAAAATACTGTACACTCACTCTCTTGGCCAAAATGAGTGACTGCTTTTTCTTTACCAACTAAAAATTTATCCTCCTTCTGGTCCCTTCTCCCTGTAGATAAGCTGAATACCCAGTTTATCTACAAAATTGCCCCTGCCTTCTGAAGCATTCAAACTAAATTGAAGCTTCCCTTCATTAGACCCTCCCCAAATCATTCAACCAAATCTCAAATCCTTTGGTAGGTTCTTTTAAACACCCTTTTACTGACACAACCCGTGATTCTCCATTTTGTGTGTTCTCCCTTGTTGCAACTTGTTTAATAACAGATTTGTTTCTGGAGGTATTTGGCTGGAGGACATTGACACCTTAACCTACTGAATTTGCTTTGATGCCTTGGATGAAGATCACTTGACTGTGAATGTGGGTCTATTTCTGGAGTCCATTATTTTTCATTTACCTATTTGTCCACTCTTATGTCAATCCCTTTTAGTCTTGATTACTGTAACTTTATGGCAAGTCCTGAAGTAGGGTAATGTAACATATTTTTCAAGAATATTTTGCCTCTTCTAAATATTTTGTTTTTCTACATAATTTTTGAATCAATTTGTCAATTTCTTCAAAAAGTATTCTGCAGTTTTGATGGGGATCAAAATGAATCTATAGATCATTTTGGGGGAGAAATAATATAAAACTATTGATTTTTTCAGTCTTTCTGCATTTATTTAGGTCTTTTAAATTTTCTCTTAGTGATATTTTGTAGTTTTAGGTGTTGTAATTTTGTACACTTTTACTAGATTTATTCTTAGATATTTGGAGTTATTTGATACTATTTTAAATGGCATTATTTTTTATTTATTTATTTTTTGGTTAATATATATATATATATATATATATATATATATATATATATATATATATATATATATATATTTTGGCCATGCCACATGGCTTGTGAGATCTCAGTTCCCTGCCAGGATTGAACCCGGGCCACGGCAGAGAAAGAGCCAAATCCTAACCGCTAGACCACCAAGGAACTCCCTAGAATTTTTTCTATTGAGGTATAATTGATTTATAATTTATATTAGTTTCAGGTGTACACCATAGTGATTCAAAACTTATAGATTATGCTTCATTTATAATTATTATAAAATACTGGTTATATTTCCTGTTCTGTACAATATATCTTTGTAGCTTACTTATTTTATACATAGTAATGTGTGCTTCTTAATCCCCTACCCCTATCTTGCCTGTCCTCTTCCCTCTCCCCACTGATAACCACAGTTTGTACTCTATATCTGTGAGTTTGCTTCTTTTATGTTATATTCACTAGTTTGTTGTATTTTTTACATTCCAACTATAAGTGATATCATACAGTATTTGTCTTTCTCTGTCTGACTTACTTCACTAAGAATAATACCCTCCAAGTCCATCCATGTAGCTGCAAATGATTTTATTTCATTCTTTTTTATGGCTGAGTAATATTCCATTGTGTGTGTGTATGTATATGTATATATATATATATACCACATCTTCATTCATCTGTTGATGGACACTTGGGTGCTTCCATATGTTGGCTAATGTAAATAATGCTGCTATGAATATTGGGGTGCATATATCTTTTATGATTAATATTTTCATTTTATTCAGATATATATACCCAGGAGTGGAATTACTAGATAATATGGTGTTCCCTTTTCTCCACATCCTTGAATGGTGTTATTTTTTAAATTGCATTTTTGGATCATTCATTATTAGTGTATAGACACAGTGGATTTTTTAAAAATTGATTTTGTATCCTGTAACCATGTTAAACATGCTTGTTATTTTGAACAATTTTTTGTAGATTGAATATGATTTTCTATGAACAAAATCATATATTCTGTAAATAATCACACTTTCATTTCTTCCTTGCCAATCTTTATGATTTTATTTCATTTTCTTGCCTTATTGAACTGATGAGGACCTCCAGTACAGTATTAAATAATGAAGACATTCCCAATCTTATGGACTAAACAGTCTTTCACCAGTGAGTATAATGTTACACATGGGTATTTCTTTTTTTTTTTTAAGAAGATGTGGGGGGTAGGAGTTTATTAATTTATTAATTTATTTTTGCTGTGTTGGGTCTTTGTTTCTGTGCGAGGGCTGTCTCTAGTTGTGGCAAGGAGGGGCCAGTCTTCATCATGGTGCACGGGCCTCTCACTAACGCGGCCTCTCTTGTTGCAGAGCACAGGCTCCAGACGTGCAGGCTCAGTAGTTGTGGTTCATGGGCCTAGTTGCTCTGAGGCATGTGGGATCCCCCCAGACCAGGGCTGAAACCTGTGTCCCCTGCATTAGCAGGCAGATTCTCAACCACTGCACCACCAGGGAAGCCCCCATGTGTATTTCATTAATATCTTTTATGAGGTTGAGGACATTTCCTTCTCTTCCTAATTTGCTGAGAATTTTTATCATGTATGTATATTAAATTATGTCAAAATCTTCTTTATCTATTGAGGCCATATAATTTTTGACTTTATTCTGTTAATGACATACATTACATTACTTGATTTGTAAATGTTAAGCAACTTAATATTTTATCCAGTTGATACTGGCCTCATAGAAGGACTTGGGACATTTTCACTTCTGATCAATTTTCTGGAAGAATTTGTGTACAATTGGCATTATTTCCTTCCTTAAGTGTTTAAGACAATACACTAGTGAAGCTGACTGGGATGGAGTTTGCTTTTTGGAGCGTTTTGATTATACATTCTCTATAGGAACATTTACATAATCTATTTTTCCCTGTGTCAGTTTCATAAGTTTTGTTTTTCAAGGAATTTTGCCCATTTCATCTACTGTTCCAAATTGTTGTTATCCAGCTTTTATGGCATATTTTACTTTCTTTTAAATTACTCTATGCTCTATTGTGATTTTTATTTTTACATATCTCACAATTTTGAGTCTTTTTTTCCTTGATCTGTCTGGCTAGGGTTATATATAATTTATTAATATTTTAAAGGATGACCTTTTGAAGTTGCTAACTTTCTGAATTTTTTCATTTTTTCTGTTGATGATTTCCACTGTTCTTTTTATCATTTCTTTCTTCTATTTACTTTGAGTTTAATTTTCTATTCTTTTTTTTCTAATTTCTTAAGGATGAAGATCATTGATTTGAGATGTGCCCCATAAATTTGACTTCAATTCAGTTCAAAATATTTTATAAATGCCCTTGTAATTTTTTCCTTAATCCATTGGTTATTTTGAAGTATGTTGTTTATTTCCAAATAGAGGTATGTCTTGATATCTTATTATTATAGGTAGCTCACTTAATAATGATCTGGCTGGATAATATGCACTGAATAATATCAGTCCTCTGATAATTATTGAGATGTCTTTTGGCTCAGAAATCAGTCTATCTTGGTGGATAGTCCATATGCACTTACAAAGAATGTGTATTCTGAATTTGGTAGGTGTTAGGTTTCATGAATATCAGTTAGGGGAAATTGTTTTTTTTGGTAGTGTTCAACTTAATATCTTTTGTGATTTCTTTTTGTCTAGTTGGGTAAGTTTCTGGTAGAAAGATGTTAAAAGTCCACAATTATGATTGTGAATTTGTCTATTTATTCCTTTATTATTGTCAGGAATTCCTTCATGTATTTTGAAGGTCTTTAATTAGCTGATTTCAGATTTGAATTATTATGTATTTTATTTTATTTTTATTAAAGTATAGTGGCTTTACAATGTTGTGTTAGTTTCTGCTGTGCAGCAACGTGTATCAGTTATACATATACAGATATAAATTCTTTTTTAGATTCCCTTCCCATTTATGTCACCACAGAACATTGAGTAGAGTTCCCTGGGCCACACAGTAGGTTGTCATTGGTTATCTATTTTATACAAGGTAGTGCATTATAATTTAGAAGATCTAATATTGGGTTTCATTTTAAAAGATAAAAATACTCTTAAATTAGACAGTGTTGACTGTTGCACAACTCTGTGTACTTAATTTAAAAACCACTCCATTGTACACTGTAAAGGAAGAGTTATATGGTATTTGAAATATATCTTTTTTTTTTTTTTTTTTTGCGGTATGCGGGCCTCTCACTGCTGTGGCCTCCCCCGTTGCGGAGCACAGGCTCCGGACGCGCAGGCTCCGGACGCGCAGGCTCAGCGGCCATGGCTCACGGGCCCAGCCGCTCCGCGGCACATGGGATCCTCCCAGACCGGGGCACGAACCCGTATCCCCTGCATCGGCAGGCGGACTCTCAACCACTTGCGCCACCAGGGAGGCCCTGAATTATATCTTAATGAAGTTGAATTTTAAAAATAAAAAAACTAAAGGTACTTAGAGTGTTCATAGTATATTGCTAGATTTACATACTTCTATGCATGCCTATATATCAGTATAAAAGTACAGATATTCTTTAAATTATTTATAAAACAGATAAATATAAAGGTTTGTAATAGGAAATGATATGGGAGAGATAGCCCCCAATGCAACCTCTGCAATGCTACAAGCAAAAATATCAAAAGTATGCTATTCTTCAGGCATGACTTTCATGACTGGTTCTACTTCTCAGGCTCACGTAGTTCCTGCTTGCTTTCCAATCCTGGTTCTCCAGGTCTCAATGGACAACATGAGCAACCTGATATCCTTGAGTAAGATTTATTTTTGGTTAAGTGATCCTGAGCCTTGTTCTGTTGACCATAATCGCACACCCTGATTCACACAGAAATTGGCAGATGTAGATATTATTTATAGTCATAAAAGGAAAAGAAACGTTTTATTAGACTGCTTTATTGAGGTATGATTGACATACAAATAGCTGTACATATTCAATGTGTACAAATTGTTTAAAAGAAACTTCTAAGAGAGAAAATGCACAAAAGAAGGAAAAGAGAGCCCAAAGCCACAACCTAGAGCGAGGCAACCTGTAGATGAGCTTAGAGGAAGAGGAGCCCCCAAAAATGAGTCAAAGGAATAGGATCCACACAGGAAGGAAGAAAACCAGGAGAGAGCGATTTCATGAAATCCAAAAGATGTCAAGGAAGAGGAAGTAGGCAGCAAGTTCAAAGCCACTAAGAAGTCAAACAGGGGCAGAGGAATGATGCTTTGATTTGACATCATGCTAGTTATTGGAGAACAAGAAAAAAGCAGTTTAGAAGACAGAAGGGCATGCAAGACTTGTCGGAGGTGGAGGTGTGGAAGTGGAGACAACGTATCATGAAAGTTTTGCTGTGAAGGGCTGCAGATATATGAAACAATAGTTGGTAGGGAAGTGTCACCAAGGGAAGGTATTGTTTAAAATGGAGGACAGTGGAGCTTGATTGTATGCTGGTGGGAATAACCGCTAGAGCAGGAGAAGATGGAGATGCAAGAGAAACAGTGGTCATCCGCAGCGGTTAAATCTTTTAAAAGGTGAGGGTAAAGATTAGATCAACTGGAGACACTGACTTTGTTAAAATTATAACCCACTTGCCCCATGCTTCATACTCTTATTTACAGATGTGCTGATACTTACATCCCCATGCAAGGCCAAACTGAGAATGAGAGATTAGTGCACCAGCAGTGGCCAGAGGATTAGGAACTGCGGTTTGAAGTCCAAGAGATCCAGAATGAGTTCTGGAGGTTAATCTAGACTGACGGATTTCAGTTTTGAGAAATGTATGGGTTAGGGATTATTGCGTGCCTCTGATAGTTCTATTGGCATGTCTGTGAGTGTCTGTGTGTGCTTGCATATTCAGGGGAGGGTGAAAATTTGCGTAGATCCCACTGCTAAGAGAATAAGAAATCCTTAAAATGGAGGATATTAATGGAGGGGACTTTCTCCTTTGCAAGGGAGAGAAAAGGGCAGTCTTCAAGAAAAGCTAGGAACAGAGATCAACCCAGAATGGAATCTTCCCAGAAGACCTTAACTTTTGGGGGGAGGGGAGCAGGAGCTGGGTGATTTTCCCTGGACTTTAGGAACATTGATATTTAGCCATCATTTCCTAGTAGTTTTGTTCCCTATTATCATTCCCTCAGTTACCTTTCACCTGTTGTTAAAATGTGCTTCTCCCATACAGTCTAGAGTGGTGTTTGGGGGGGGATTTAAGGAGCAGGACATTCCAGGAAAACATTACCTTCCTTGCATTACTGTTCCTCTTTGGTCCTACTCCAAGGGACTCTCCTCCCAGACATCCAGGCAGAGACCAGCATCCAAGCAGATCTGGGATCCTCTGAAAGAGGTGTGACACAGAGAAGTGGCTGGCAAGTGGATACTGAGAGTGGATACGAGGCAAACCCCCTTTCCAAAAACAGATGGACATCTGAAAAAGACCCCGAGGTCAGGAGGATGGGCAAGGCTTTGGGTTCGGTTCAGTGTGGGTCATTCCGTTGAAGTGGAAATGAGATTCCTTAGACATTTTGGATTGAGGGGTTGCAGTACACAGGAAGTGGTGGGCAGCTGGGACCCCGGAAATGATAGCAGGGCTGGACAAATGGACTTCTAGAGACATCCTACAACACTGAGGGAGAAGGGAGGGGTAGATGGGGGACATACCCCCAGGTTCTGTGCTGCTGTTGCTCACAAACTGGTGCCCTGAGACATCTCACGTCCTGCCTGGCACCGTGGTTGTCTGGCCTCTGAAATGAGGAGAAAATGCAAAGGAGGTAATTGGTTATTTGGGATAAGGGGGTGGGAAAGAGGTGCTTGCTTATTTCTGCTGCTTTCCAAATTCAGGCGGCTGCTAGAGACCTGTCTCCTCTGAGTCTCCAAAAGACCCTGCTAAAACAGGGGTGGGGCAGGAAGTGGGAGCCCTATCAACTGCTCTCATGGTCTGGGTAGAGGCCTCCCAGAACAAAGAGGAGAGGAGGGAGTCATCTGTCCTGTGTGACTTCCCTACTGGGGATCATGGAACTTTTCTGGGAACAGTACTTCTGAAACCTGGCTGTAACTGAGGTTTGTAGTAGAAAATTGGAGCTACTGGAAACCCACACAGTGAGACAGAGATTACAAGGTGAGAACTGGGGAAGTGAGTTGGGTAGCCAGAGTCCTGGAATCCATGGGCATGGTTTGGAGGTAACAAAAAATTGCTGTTAAGAAGCTGGCTAAATGTCAAGGAAGCCTACGTCTCCTAACCATGTAAGTGCACTGTGGAGAGGTAGAAATTCTAGATTCATACTGGGCTGCTCTACAATTTCTATCCTCCTCCACCAGGCAGTGGGTGCAGGGCAACGTAGAATTAAATAGAATGTGATTTTTAAATCCCTAAATAGTAGCTTGTGTACCTCAGAGGAAGACAGAGCTCACACATTTCTCTGCCTTTCTCTTTGTCTCATCCTTAGTCCCTAGACATGACAGGAAACAATACCTTGGTTACCATGGAAACTGAAGCTGAGTGATGCATTGGACTGTGGGCGGAAAGCAAAGGTGGTCTTGACACAAAGGCCCTTGGGAGAAGAGAATCGAGCAAATTCTCTCAATATGAGCAAAGCGCTCATATTGAGAGAATTCACAATTTCCACAGGCACGTTGATCCCTGCAATTATTATTACACAGAAAACACGAAGGTGCATGCGTGCGCGCACGCACAGGCACACGTACAATGAAAACAGACGTCATTCTCTGCATCATGCTGGCTGGCCCATAGGATTCTTGTGGGCGTAGCTGTGCTACGACCCCTTCAACAGCATACGTCATCTCCCTCTCATCTCTCCTCTCCCGCCTCGCTCTGTTCTCCCTGCTTTGTGGTTCAGTTTCTCCCCCCTCTGTCTTCCCGTATCCCTCGCCTCTTCTCTCCCTCCTTGGTTTTTCCTTCTGGTCCTCCACTGTACCTTGCTCTTTGCCCTTCCGCCTTCCCTCTGTATTTTGTTCTTCCTCCCACCCCCTCGCCTGCCCCTAGTATGAAGTGACTAAGAATTCATTCACTCAATTATGATTGGCCTAATATAGGCCATTTATTTTGAGCTTCCAGCTTCATCGGACAGTGCATCATAAAATTAATTGCAGACATAACCATTCCATTGCAAATTATGATAAGTGATATGGAATTAAACAACAAGGAGCTATGAGCGTGAACAATAGGGGACCTAATTTCCGTGGTGGGTTAAGTGAAGGAAATGTCATCGGTATTTGGCATCCTGCCACCCAGCATCATCTTACTGCCTCTTTAGGTAACTGCCTTCTCTTCCACGTGGGGGGCAACTACCTTCTTCCATCGTTTGCAGCATGATGGGACTCTCACATAAGGTGTCCAGCCCACTCTTGAAGGTGTAAACATGAAGTCCAACGGGATGCCCACTTCTTGGAATCTGACTAACAAATAGACCAAAACAGGGTAAGGAGCTGTTTCATCTTGTCAGTGCATCCTTGTTCCTGCTTCCAAGTTCCACAGCGGCACCTTTGTTTGTGTCCTTCATCCATTCTCTTGCTCATTCTTTCTTCTACCATCTCTTCCTCCTCTCTCTCACCTGCCTAGATCCTTTTTCTTAGAGACCTAACCCCACAAAGACAAAAAGGATGGGGGAGGAGACAATAATAATTATAAAGCATTAGAAGGTGGAAAGCAGAGAGATGAGTGCTATCTGGCTTAGGTGATTTAAGAGCCGAGCAGTGAGGAAAGCCCCAAAGCAACAGTCTTTAACCTCCCTCACCAGACCTTCAAACTGTCTGCGAGATTGGCAATATCAAGTACCCCTACAAGTGAGGGGTAGTAGTGGGGGTTGTAAAGTGCACGATTGCTCTTAGGTATAGTTAAGGAACATTCAAACACCCAGAGCCCCTCTCAACAACCTGTAGCCTGGACAAATTGCCTTCTCCAAACCCTAGGGAGTTTGAGGACAGACTTACTCTCCGGAGGGAGTGAATCAGCAGACTTATGGACTTGGAACCTCGGGATCAGGGGAAAGCAGGTATCCAAGCCCAACATAGGGATTTAAGTGAAAAATATACTATACATAAAAGTTCGATCCTCAGCCTCATGTCCAATTTGCTATACAAAGTTCCGGCACCTTGCCTTTTCCCATAGATGCAGGAGGTTCTTCCTTGGGTAATCAAACCATCCCAAGAGTAGAGATATCATAATTATAGCAGGCAATGGTCCCCAAGTTTTCAATATTAGTTCAAAATATTTTCTAATTTCAATGATTTCTTCTCAGAGCCATGGGTTGTTTAGGAGGTATGCCTTCATTTACAAATATATGGGGGATTTTCTAATGATCTTTGTTATCAGTTTATAGTTTTAATGGCATTTTATAGTTTATAGTGGTCAGGAAATATACAAATCACCGAAGAGTCTAATCTTTATGTATGGTCGTGGGAGTCTATTTACCTGAATAGTATTAACTTTTCAATGGAATACAACACAAAAATGGAATTGCAGGAAACGTAAATGTGTTGCTCAGTAAATTTTTACATCACAAACGACTGAGTAACTGCAATCCAGGTCAAGAGATTTGGCATTGCCGGCAACCCAGAAGCACCATCGTGCCTCTACTTGGTCACTACCATCTGCCACCTCAGCAAATGTGACCAGTAATTGACTTTTAGCACTATAATTTTGCCTGTTTGTGAAACTTACTACACATCATAAATATGTATCCTTTTAAAGAAACTTTTTATTGAAGTGTAGTTGATTTATAATGCTGTGTTAGTTTCAGCTGTACAGAAAGCTGATTCAGATTTATATATATATATATATTCTTTTTCATATTCTTTTCCATTGTGGTTTATTACAGGACATTGAATATTTTTCCCCTGTGCTATACATTACGACCTTGTTTTCTATCTATTTTATATGTGGTAGTTTGTATCTGCTAATCCCAAACTCCTAATTTATCCCTCCTGCACCCCTAAATATGTATTCTTATAATCTAGCTTTCTTTTGGTGACATTATATTTTTATGTATTTCTATTCATTTTTGTCGTAGTGTTAGCTGTAGTTCATTGATTCCCATTACTGAATAGTAATTAAATTTGTATGAACATACCACAACTTAGTTGTACCTTCTATGTTTAATGGATATTTCAGTAGTTTTCCAGCCCTGAAGTATTAAAAATATTACTGTGGTGAACATTCATACCCGTGTTTTCTGATTCATTTAAGGCTGTACTTGCAGGATCACTTTTATTACTTTCTTCCCCTGTGGCAATGTCTGTGGTGATAATGGATAGCCTGGTCTTTTTCATGATCTCAGAGGGGAAGTTTTCAACATTTCATCACTAAGTGAGGTGGATTTTGTGGGCTTTTAAAAGATATTCTGATTGGATTAAGACAGTTCCCTTTTATTCCTAGTTTGCTAGGAGGATTTTTTTAAAATCATAAATGGATGTTTATTTTTATATTGCATTTTAAATTATTTACCAGTTTATTGATACATAGTTGGCATAGAACATTGTGTAGGCTTAAGGGATACAACGTGATGATTGCCTACATGTACGTGCTGTGAAATGATTACCAAAATAAGGTTAGTTTACGGCTTCCTTTTATCACATGATTACAATGTGTGTGTGTGTGGTGTGGTTTGAACATGTATTTACTCCCTTAGAACTTTTAAGTATGTGTTACAGTATTGTTAAGTATAATCACAAAGCTGTGCATTAGACCCCCAGAACTTTTTTGTCTTTTAACTAGAAGTCTGTAGCCTTTGACAAACATCATCCATTTCCCCCACTCTCCTGCCTCTGGCAACCACCAATCTATTCTGTTTCTATGAGTTTGGCTTTCTTAGATTCCACATATACGTGAGAACACACAGTATTTGCCTTTCACTTTCTGACCTATATCTCTTCGCATACTGCCCTCAGGGCCCATTCATATTGTCAAAATGCCAAGATTTCATTCTTTTTATGACTGAATAATATTCCATTATATATATCTTGCATTTTCTTTATACATTTACCTGCCGATGGATACTTAGGTCGTTTCCAAGTCTTGGCTAATGTGCATAGTGCTGAAATGAACAGGAGGGTTCAGATATCTCTTCAAGATAGTGAGTTCCTTGACTTAGGATGTATTCTCAGAAGTGGGATTGTTCGATCTTATGGTAGTTTTATTTTGAATTTTTTGAGGAGTCTCCACATTGTTTTCCATGGTGGCTATACCAATTTTATTCCACCAACAATGCACAAGGGTTCCCTTTTCTCCACATCCTGGGTTGTTTCTTTTTTGACAATCAAATTCACAGAATACTTTTTCTGCATCTATAGGAAATATAATATTTTTTATCCTTAATATGTTAATTCTATGAAATACATTCAGTTTTCAAGTGTTGAACCACTTTATTTCTAGAGTAGTGTTGACTTGTTTGTGATATATTATCCTTTCAAAGCATATAACTGGATTGGTTTTGCCAGTGTTTCATTCACAATGTTTCCTTCTATGTTTATGTGAAATACTGGCCTGTATATTTCATGTCTTATAATGTTTAGGCCTCCTAGAACAAGCTGGGAAGTGAGTCCTGTTTTTTATACTTTCTGCCTTGTATGTAAGATTGCTGTTCTTTCTTCTTTCAAGTTTTATAGAATTGATTGGTGGGCCCATCAGAATATGGAAATCGGTTTTGCTGTTGCTTTCTTCAGATTCCATTCATTTAGTATTTATAGGACAATTTAGGTTTTTAGTTTGTTTTGGTGTCATTTTGTTGTGCTTTCTTGAAACTTGTACATTATATCTAACTCTTCACATTTCTTGCATAAAGTTGCTCATGATTTTGACTAATGATCTTTCGATATCTTTATTGTATCTATAATCATGTCTCCTCATTCAGTCCAGACATTGATTTTTAGATAACTTCTCTCTTTTTTGGTTCGAGCTTACATGAGCTGATTGTCAGTTGTGCTCTCTTTACGAAGAACCAACCTTGGCTATTTTATCTTTAACTGATTAATGCTCTTGTTCTTATTTCATTTCTCCTGCTTTCGTTGTGTTGAATCTGCTGTTCTATCACCTTGTTGAGACAGACGCACATGTCATTGAATTTTTTGCCTTTCTTTTTTGGTAGTATACATATTGAAGGTGGATCCCCCCAAATCTTCATTATTAGTCAGTTCAAAATGTTTTATAATTTCATTGATTTCCTCTTCAAACTCTGCATAATTTAGAAGGATATTAATTTTAAAACAGGGAGGATTTTCTAGTTATCATTGTTTATTAACTTATAGCTTAATAGCATTTTAGTCAGGGAATATACTCCACTATTTCATTGTCTTGAAATGTTCTGAGACTTGCTTTATGGTCAACATGTGGTCTTTTTTGGTAAACATTTTTAGCACTTGAAAAGACTGTGTATCTTGCAGTTGTGGAGTTGAATGCTGAGCTGAATGTTGATAGGAATGTAGAAATATATATTGCCAAGTTTGTTCACTGTGTTTTTCAAATCTCTCATATCTTTGCAAATTTTTATGCATGTGATGTATCGTTTACGGAGAAGTGTTTTGAAATCTCCCACCCTGATTGTGGAGTAATGTATATGTCCTTGCAGCTGTGCCAAGGTTTACATCATATACTGAGATCACATTATTCGGTGCAAACAGACTCATAAATGTTTTATTTTCCTGATGAATTTGAACCCTTTATGACTGTTAATGCTCATTCTATTTACCTGTGCTAATGGCTTTTTGCCTCAGAGGCCACAGTTTCTGATATAAAAAGAGGTACACCAGCTTGTTTGGATTAGTACTTTTCAGGTACATATTTTACCAACTTGTAGTGTTAACTTTTCCATATACTTATATTTGAAGCAGCATATACCGTAAGCATATATTGCCTTCTTTTTCTTCTTCTGCCTCCTCCTTCTCCTCTTCCTCCTCCTCCTCCTTCTTCAATCAGCTTGCTAATCTTTCTGTTGTTGTTGTTGTTTTTGATTGGAGGATTTACCTTTAATGTGATTATTGATATACTTAGCTTTATATCTACCATCTTACTATTTTCTCTTATTCCTGTTTCTCTATGCTCATTTATCCCTTAGTTTTGCTGTCTTCTTTTTGATTAATTTAAATTTTTTTCTATTTCCCACCTCTATCACCTTGATAGTTATTCACTCTGTTACTATTCTTTTAGTGGTTATTTGGAGACTACAACTTGCATTCTTAACTTCTCAAAGCCTATAATAATTTGTCCCTTTATCTCATCGCAGAAAATGTAAGTACGTTAGAACACGTGGTCTATATTTACCCATTCCTTACTTCAATATTGTTGCTGTAATGAATTTTAATCCCTCGTAGATATAAACACACAGACAATTTTAACCTCATGAGACATTATTATTTTTAGTATCAGTTTATAAAGCCAATATCATTTAAATATATCCACATGTTTATCTTGTATGTCACTCTTCATTACTTCCATGTCTTTATGTTCGATCAGAGGTCATTGTTTCTGTTCTTAAGGAACACACTTAAGTACCTCCTTTAGTGTGGATGTGCTAGGGAAACCTTTTCGCTTTCTAACTTAAATTAAAAGAGTGTATTTTTAGAGCAGATTTATGCTTAGAGTAAATTTAAAAAAAATACTATACATTCTTTATTAACTTTGATTGCAAAGTAGCCCAAAGCTTTCAGTAACATCTCCCCTTTCCCCCACCATCAAGAACATTCTCATTTTACACATGTTCTGCCATATGCACTAAAAGTCTGGGACTCATGACTCAAGCCGTGCTTATAGTAAAATTGATCGGAAAGTACAGAGAGTTGCCACGTACTCCTTCTCCCCGCCACCTGCACCCTGCTCTTGATTTCCCCTGTCATTTACATCTGGCGTTATTGTGGTCCATGAGTTACAATTGAAAATTATTAACTAAAGCCCATAGCTTGCATTCGGGTCAACTCTTACTCTTTATGTTGTACTGTTGACAAACGTAAAATGACATGTGTCCATCATTACTGTCACATACAAAATAGTCTCACTGTCCTAAAATTGCCTTTTGCTTCCACCTATTCCTCTTTCCTTCACTCCCCTGGAATCCTGGCCACCTGTGTACTGTCTCCATACTTTTGCCTTTTCCAGGATATTGTCCACTTGGAACTATAGAGAAGGTAGCCTTTTCAGATTGGCTTTTTTCATGTAGCAATGCACTTTTTAGGTTCCTAAATGTCTCTTTGTGGCTTGATCGCTCATTTCTCTTTATTAGTGAATAATATTGCATTGTATGAATGTACCACGGTTTACCCATTCACCTGTTGCCAGGCATCTTTTGTTTTTTCAGCTTTATTAAGATAAAAATCGTATACATCTAGGAGGTACGGTGAGATGATTTGACATAAATAGACATGGTGAAATGACTACCACAATCACACTAATTAACATATCCATCCCTTCACATGGCCCTTTTCTCGTGGTGAGAACACTTGATACTTATTCTCTCAGCAAATTTCAATTATACAATTCATTATTATTAACTATGGTCACCATGCTCTGTGATTGCTTCCAAGTTTTAGCAATTATGAACATTTGTGTGCAGGGCTTTGCATGGACAAAAGTTTTCAGCAAATTTGGGTAAATCTCAGGGAGCATGATGGATGGATCATATGGTAAGAATATGAAACATTCACCCTCTTGGTTGTTTGAAAATATCTTTATTTCACCTTCATCTTGAAGGATCTTTTTCCTGGTTATAGAGCTCTACATTGGCCGTTCTGTTCTTTCAGCACTTTGAATGTATCATTCTACGTACCTCTGGCTTCCTTGACTATGTTGAAAGTCAACTGTCAGTCTCATTGCCCTCTTTTGAAGACCGTGGCTTGATTTTCCCTAGTTGCTTTTGTGATGTTCTCCTTGTTCGATTTTCAGCAGTTTGACTATACAAATTTAAGAGATGTTTACTTCAGAATTATCCTGCTTCGACTCCTTAGTGTTTCTTGAGTCTCGAAGGGACATGTTATTTGTCAGTTTTAGAAATACCATGCTCCCTATCTGTTCAAATGTGGCCTGGAATCTTTTCTCTGTGTCACATCTTCATGGAACTCCAATTAAAATAGCAGGCCTAAGTTACCTCTGCATCCACTATTTCTCTTACTACCTATTCTTTTTTTTCCATCCTTTTTTCTCTCTATATTTTATCCTGCATATTTTTACGTAGCACACTGATTCTTTCTTTACTGTCTTACCTGTTGAGAATGTATCCGTTCATTTCTTGCTTTCAGATATTTTGCTTTTTATATACTCCATTTATTTATTGGTTTTGTTGAGACACAATTTACACTCAAGAAACTATATTCATTTGAGTGTACACTTTGATGAGTTTTGACAAATTGGAACGTCTGTGTAACCACCATCAACATCAAGATAGAGAACATTTCCAGTGTCCCACAAAGTTCCCCATGTGCCTCTGCAGTTATTCTCCTCATCCCACTTCTAGCGCTGGGCAATCAACAACCTTCCTTGTCTCATTTTAGTTTTGACTTCTCAAGAATTGTGTATAAAATGAATCAGAAGGTATGCAGTATTCTGTTTCAGGTCTTCCACTCAATTCTGTTGATCTTCCTAGGCATTGTTTATGTTGGTGGTTGGTTCCTTTTGACCCTTTGTAGGAATATGCCACAGTTTGATAATCCAGTCACCAATTGATGAATTTTTAGGATGTTTTCAGTTTTGGGACGTTATGAATAAAGCTGTTACCAAGATCCAGGTACAAGTTTGGTATGGGCATGTGCTCTTATTTCTCTGGGTTCAATACCTAAGATTGGAATGACTAGATTATGCGGTAGTCATATGCATACCTTGATAAGAAGCTGCCAAACTTTTATGGAAGTACCTAATCTTTGTGCCCACACGTCTGAAATCTGTAGTGGCTCCACCTCACCAGCCCTTGCCATACTCAGCCATATGAACTGTATTCATTCTAGTAGTTGTGGCGTGCCATCTCATTTGGGTTTAAATTTTATTTCCCTGTTGACTAATGATTTTGAGCAACTTTATATGTGTTTACTTGCCTTTCATGTATCTTATTTAGGGTAATGACTGTTCAAATATTTTGCCAATTTTAAAAACAAGTTATGGGTTCCCGCTATTGAGTTGTAAGAGATTTTTTTATATATTCAGATGTGCAAGTAAGTTCTGTATTACAAATGTGCTCTTTTCCTCTGTGACTGGATTTTATTTTCTTAACAGGATCTTCCAAGGAGCAAAGTTTCTCATTTGCATTTAAACATTTTTTTTATAGTTTTCTGATTTTTTCTTTTACTGGTCATGCTTTTTGTGTTCTAAGATGTCTTTGCCTAACTAACTAACATAGGTTTTTCATTAGCAAGTTTTATAATTTATAATTTTCCCCTTTACATGTATGCATATTATCTAATTTGGCTTACATTTGTATGCCATTTGAAGTAATGTGAAAGTCACATTTTTCCATATGCATACTCAATGCTTCTTCAATATTTGTTGAAAGCGTGTTTTGCCCCAATGGATTACATTAGCACCATTGTTGAAAAGCAATTGCCCTTACATGTGTACATCTCTTTCTGGACTTTCTATTCATTTTCTATTTGTTTATATGTCTATCCTTTTGCTAGTATCACACTATCTTCATGACTGTACCTTTGCAGTAATTTACAAAGTTAGGCAATGTGAGAATTCCAAATATGTGATTCTCTTTCTGTGTTGTTTGGGCTATTCCAATCCTTTGTATGTCAGTAATGTTGTAGAAGTATCTTGTTGCTTTGTAGTCATTCGAAGTGTTGTGTATCAATAGATCAACCGTGGGACACTTTACTTCTTAACATATTTGAGCCTTAAAATCCAAACACATGATCCATCTCTCCTTTCATTTACTTGGTTGTGAATTTCTCTAGGCAAGTCCTTCTGTGTATCATTTTACAACTTCACTCACATTTTGTTAAATTCACCTGTAAATTGTTCATGTTTTGCATGAATTATGAATGACAGTTTTGTTTAAAATTCTAGTTGCTTGTTTTCACAATAGATAACTGTCACTGACATTTGTTTACCAACCTCATATCCTGCAACCTTGCTTATCTCACCAGTAGTAGTTCTAGTAATTTTTTAAAAAGATACTTAAAGATTGTCCATGTAGATGGTTTATTTCATCTATGAATAAAGACAATTTTACTCCTTCCTTTCCACTTTGTATACTTTAAAATCTTGCCTTAATGCCCTAGTGAGGACTGCCAGTCCAGTCACGTGTGGTGAGAGATCTTAAGAGGAAAGCTTTCACCTTTTAAATGTGAAGTATGTTTTAGGTGACCTTTATCAGGTTGAGGAGTCTCTCCTATTGCTGGTTTCCAGAGAACTTTTCATCTGAGTAGGTGTGACAGTCTGTTAAATGCTTTTTCCGAATTAGATTAGTATCCTCTTGCAGTTCTAACAAATTACCACATGCTTCAGTGGCTTAATACAACACAAGTTTGTTATCTTAGAGTTCTGGAGGTCAGAAATCTGAAATGGGTTTTACACGGCCAAAGTCAACGTGTCTACAGTGTTATGTTCCTCTGAGGCTACTAGGGAAGGATCTGTTCCTTGCCTATCCTATGTTAGAGGCCATCTCTACTCCCTGTTTCCTGGCCCTTTCTCCATGTCCGAAGGCAGCAGCATAGCATCTTCCAAACTCTCTCTTCCCTGACCTCTGCTTCTGACATCACATGTCCTACTCTTCACTCTCGTTTTTCTGCCACCCCCTTATAAATAAGGACCTTGGTGATTCCATTGGCCCACCCAGATCATCCAGGATAATCTTCATATCCCAAGATCCTCAACTTCATCACATCTGCAAAGTAGTTTCTGCCAGGGAAGGTAACAGATTCACAGGCTACAAAGATTAATATGTAGATACATTTGGGTGCCATTGTTCTGCCTAGGATGTGCCTCATTTGAGGTGATGGTATGGCTCTCTTTTGCAGTCTATTAATATGATTAACTTTATGTATTGATTTCCAAATGTTCAAGAGAACTTACATTTTGAGAGTAACCCTATTTGGTCATAAAAATTTTCTTTTATGTATTGTTGCGCTCGAATTGCTAGCCTTTTGTTACTAAGTTTTGTGTCTATGTTCTTGAGGGATATTGGTTTGCAGCTATATTTTCTTGCAATGTCTTGGTCTGGTTTTGGTATAAGGATAGTTTTGTATGAGGACAATAGCTTCAGAGAGTGAATTGGGAAGTACTCCTTCCTCTTTCTCTTTCTGGCAGAATTGTACAAATTTGGCACTATTTCTTCATGAAATATTCTGTAGAACACACCAATGAGGCCAAACCTGTGCCTGGGGTTTCCTTTGTGGGAAGATTTTTAGCCAAAAATTCTATTTCTTTAAGAGATATAAGGCTACTCGAGTATTCTCTGTTTTCTTGAGTGTGTTTTGATAGGCTGTGTCTTTCTACCAATTTGCTCATTTTTTCTATGTTGTCAATTTTTAAAATAAAGTTTTGCATATTATTCCCTTATTCTCATTTTAGCATTTTTTGCACTCTAAAGTCACATCTCCTCTCTTACTCCTGATACTGGCCACTTGTGTCTTAGCTATCAATACGTTTTTTCTTGATTAGTCTACATTGAGTTTATAAATTCTATAAATCTTTGGAGTGAACCAGCTATTGACTTCATTGTATTTTCCCTATTATTTCTTTGGTTTCTATTTCATTGATATCTTTAGTGTTTCCTTCTTTCTACTTCCTCTTGGTTTAATTTTTAATTCTTTTGGTAGAATCTTAATTATGTAGTTCATTGACGTTAGCCCTTTCTTCTTTCCAAATATAATCATGCAAAGTGAGAATTTCTCTCTAATCAATGCTTTAGCTTAAGCACACAAAAGTTGATATGTTGTGTTTACATTTCCCTTTAGTTCAACATACTTTCACATTTCTCTAGTGCCTGTTCTTTGACCTTGTGTTATTGTGAAATTCTTGTTAAATTTCAAAGTTTGGGGATTCTCTAGAAATCTTCTTGCTATGGATTGTTTGTTTTATTCCATTGGGCCCAGAGGACATCCTCTACATGACTTCAATCCTTCTTCATTGACGGAGTATTGTTTTATAACACCAAGAGAGGCCCTTTCTTGTTGCATGTCCCATGTGCCTTTGAAGAGGATGTGTATTCTACTGCTATTGAGTGGAATGTACTCTTATTAGGTCTAATTAGTTGATAGTGTTGTTAAAGTTCTCTTTATCATTATTGGCCTTCTGTCTATTTATTATACCAAAATCTCAGAAAAAAATGTTTGAAATTTCCAACTATTAAATACATTTGTCTATCTATATCTCTTTTAAGTTCAGTCAGATTTCCCTCTATGTAATTTTTTTTTTTTATCGCTGTACGCGGGCCTCTCACTGCTGTGGCCTCTCTCGTTGCGGAGCACAGGCTCTGGACGCGCAGGCTCAGTGGCCATGGCTCACGGGCCCAGCCGCTCCGTGGCATGTGGGATCCTCCCAGACCGGGGCATGAACCCGTGGCCCCTGGATCGGCAGGTGGACTCTCAACCACTGCACCACCAGGGAAGCCCCCTCTATGTAATTTAACCTTCAGTTATCCAGTGCATTGAGAACTGTTGTGCTTTCCTGAGTAATTAGCCCATTTTTTTCATTATTAAATATGCTTGTTTATCACTAGTTAATACTCCTGATCCTAAAATCCACCTTATCTGTTATTATACCTTCTCTTTTTTCTTACAATTCATCTTCACATGGCATATCTCTTTCATTGAACCTATCTCTGTCTCTACATTAGAGGGAGGTCCTATGTAACATCATACTATGGCATCCTGCACCTATTCTGTCTAGAAATCTCAGCCTTTTATTTGTAGGGTTTAGAATATTTACATTTATTTTAAGTAGAAATAGTATTGGCTTTAAATCCACCATCTTATTTCAAGACAGATTTCTTTCTTTCCTTCTTTTCTTTCTTTCCTTCTTTTCTTTCTTTCTTTTCTTTCTTTCTTCCTTCCTTCCATCCTCCTTTCCTTCCTCCCTTTTTTTCCTTAATTTCTCGATTTGCTTCTTCATTTTTTGTTTAACCCAATTCCCTTGCCATCTTATGTATTGCTGATGTAGTTTTCAGTATTCCATTTTAATCTACATATTTATTACTTATTCCTTTTGTTTTATATTTAGGTGGTTCCTGTAGAAGTGTATACTATACATATTTAAATTTATTTATTTATTTAAACATCTTTATTGGAGTATAATTGCTTTACAATGTTGTGCTAGTTTCTGCTTTATAATAGAGTGAATCAGCTATACATATACACATATCGCCATATCTTCTCCTTCTTGTGACTCCCTCCCACCCTCCCTATCCCACCCCTCTAGGTAGTCACAAAGCGCTGAGCTGATCTCCCTGTGCTATGTGGCTGCTTCCCACTAGCTATCTATTTTACATTTGGTAGTATATATAAGTCCATGCCACTCTCTCACTTCGGGCATTTCATCTTCAGAAAATAAGATTCCTTACACACATGTGTGCCTTTATTTTTATAATCCCATCTATTTGCTATTGTTTCCATACAGTTTCTTTATACGTATATTATATCCCCGATAATGCATTGTTATTGGTCTTGAAAACATTCAGTTAACTCTTAAAGGAAGGAATCTTTTAGAAACCCTTCCCCTCCCCCCGCCACATGCTTAACCATTTCTATGGGTATTTGTTCCTTTGTGTTGATCTGGGCATAAATTTGGCATGGTTTTCATTCATCCTAAAGAAATGCATTCAGTATTTTCTATTGTACAGGCCACTGGTGGACAATTCTAATACTTTTGTTTGTTTGTTTGACTGAAAAAGGCTATTGCATCATTATTTCTTTTATTTTATTTTTAAATTAATGTTCAGTGACATAGACTTCTTCTGGAAATCCCCTTCTAGGAATTTCAACACTTACTTGTGTAGTTTCTCGTAACCACCATCACAATCAGTATTCAGAACATTTCTGCAACCCCCAAGAAGTCCCCAGTGCTATCCATTTGGAATCATGCTCTACCTCCATGCGTAACCACGGCACCACCAATTTGCTCTCAGTCATGCTAGTTTTGTCTTTTCAAGACCATCCTACAAACAGAGCCATTTAAAAAGTAACCTGAGACTGGCTTCTATCACTAAGCATAATGTTACTGAGTTTCATCCACGTTGTATCAGTAGTTCGTTCCTTTCTACCACTGAATAGTATTCAATTGTATGGGAATAATGCATTTTGTTGAAGGACATTTGGGTTGTTGCATGGTTTTGTTGATTATGAACAGAGTTGTTGTAATAAACATTCGTGTACAGGTTTTTGTGTGAACTCACGTTTAACCTGCTCTAGGGGAAATACTTCAGGGGTGAAGTTGTTGGTTACGTGGCTAAGTGTAAGTTTAACTTCATGAGAAGCAGTAAAACTCTTTCCATAGTGGCTGTGGCACTCTGCATTCCCATCAGTAACGTGTGGTAAATCCAGTTGCTGCCCATCCTTAACATCCTTTGGTATTGTCAGGTGACTTTTCCTTGGTTTGTTTCTTTGCTTGCTTCTTTCTTTCTTGTTTTGTTTTGGGTTTTGTTACGTTTTAGCAATTTTAAGATAGGAAGACAGGTATTGCACCTTAGTTTTAATTTGTATTTGCCTGAGAGCTAGGGAAGTTGAACATCTGTTCATGTGCTCAGTTGCCACCTATATATTCTTTTTATTGAAGTTGTCTCTTCAGATATTTTTTTCCACTATTTCTTTCTGTTGAGTTTTGACAGTTCTTTACATATCGTGGATACAAGACCTTTGTTTGATATGTAATTTTTCAATACATTCTCCCAGCCTGGGATTTGTTTTTTCAAACCCTTAACAATGCCTTTCACAGAGGAAAAGAGTTTTTGGGTGTCATACCTGAAACATCCTTGCCAAACTCCAGGTTGAAGATTTTGTGTTATTTCCTTCTACAACTTTTACAGTTTCACGTTCCTGGCTTATATCTAAGATTCATTTTTAGTGGGCTTTAGGACAAGGTGTGAGGTTCTTTTTCTTTTAGATGCACGTCCAGTTGCTCCCACACATATGCTGAAAAGCCAGTCCTTTCTTCATTCAGTTGCTTTTGCACCTTGGTCCAGAACGAATTGGTCATATTTTGTGAAACTAGTTCTGGAATCTTCCCTCCGATTTATTTAACTGTGTGTCTGTTGCTTCACCATTGTCACACTGACTTTTGTTTACTGTAGTTTTATAAGTTTTCTATGAGATAATGTGACTCCAATTTTATGCTTCTTGTCACAGTTGTTTTGGCTATTTTAGTTTCTTTCACTTTCTGTACAGGCTTTAGAGTCAGCTTGTTTATACCTACAAAACGAAAACGTGCTGCTGGGATTTACATTGGAATTGCATTAAAACTATAGATAAATTTAGGGGGAACGGATATCTTTACTACGGTCAATATTCCAATCCATGATCGTGGTATGTTCTTCCATTCATTTAGGTCTTCTTTTATTTCTTTCCTCAGTGTTTTGCAGTTTACAGAATGCAAATACTATGTGTCATTTGTTAGATTCACAACTAAGAATCACCATCATTTGTGAGTGGTACATGGTATTCCTCTGTTAAGTTTCATTTCTCCCACGGCTGTTTTACTAGTATATAGAAATATGATTGATTTTGTGCTGTAATCTTGTATCTTGCACTCTGGGTAAATTCACCTACCAGTTCTAGGAGATTTTGGTGTATTTGTGTGATTTCAACAGAGACAATCAGCTTGTGAATTGGAACAATTTTAATTTAGTCTACTGATATGTGCCACAGCATGGATGAATTTCCAGAGCATTGAAGCAGAGGGAAAAATAGGCAGACACAAGAGGTTACATATTGCATATTTATGTGTATAACAGGCTCTCGTAAACAGCATTCTAACCTATAAGCAATATAGAGAGGAGATCAGTGGTTGCCTAAGGCTGGATGTGGATGGTATGGATTAACTGGGATGGGGCACAACGGAACTTTATTAGGTGATGGGAAATGTTCTCTTTCTTGACTGAGGTGGTGGTTACATGGATGGTAGCATTTGTCAAAGTCCATGGAACTGTACACTTAAATGGATACAGTTTTGTTTGCCAGTGAAACCCCAGTACAACTGATGAAGAGAAACCTTGACTGTTAGTTTCATTTGGAGGAACTCAGTTTGCAAATGAGCGAACACCCAAAACGTGGACCTCTGATCAGGAAAATATTCAGGGCTTTATCAGTCATTGCAATGTTCTCCTTGTGGGCAGCAAGCAGGGGAGTCTCGCCAGCCTCTGCAGGTCTCCGAAACCCGGCCACACACAGAAGAACAAACCGTGCTTTGGACAAGAATGTGAAACTACAGCTGAGGTTGGACATTGGGAAAGCCCTTCTGCATTGATTCTTGCCCTTGTCCTTGTCCCTCCTGCCTCTGAACCTTGTGCTTGGCGCCCTCCCCCCCAGCGTGTTGGGAAAGGAAGCAAGAGGAGGAGATTTGTGAGGGTGGCCTGATCCCAGGGCTCCTCCTCTGTGTCCTGATTCTGGGTGCTGGGACGCCTCAGTGTCCTAGAGAGCTCCAGAGACAAGCTAAAGATCATTTGTAGCTGCTGCCTTCCTGAAAGGCCCATGATTATCTGGCTCTCAGCTCTCTCAGATTCCTGGCTAAAAGCAGTGCACTGCTCATAGTGAAGCTACATCTTCCCACATCTTCCCTCCCTGCTTTCAGAAGGCTCACATTCGCCTAGACCTGATCTCTGATGCCTTCTCTGTCCAGGCTGCCTGAAGTAGTCACATGCTCTAATCCCTCCTGTTTTCCGGAGGCCTCCTGCAAATGAAGACTTCTATGGACAGCGTAGGGGAGTTCATTTGCTTCACACCCTCATCAACTCTTGTATCCAGTCTTTATCGTTTTCTTCTTTCATGTGGTCATTGGGTGTGTGCACCCCAGTTCACTTCTTGAACTTTGTAACCCGTGGGTAGGTCACCCATTTCAAAATAAATTGCATGTATTTCCTGAACCCCATACTACGGCAGCTGGCCTGGAAACGGACTGTTGTGACACCCTCAGGTGTGCGAGTCCATTTCTGATGAGGATGCTGAAGCGTTGGTCTCTGCAGGACACAGGAGTGAGGATGTGCCAGGAGGCTGGGTGGGAGTGGCAGGCCTCAAAAGCCCATGATGAACCTCAGGGGCAGGGAGGCCGTGAAGGGTGGGGTGCTGGCTCAGTGCAGGGAGATGGGGAGCTGTATGGGTTGCCCAGGTGGTCAGGAGGGTGGGTGTCTGCAGAGAGGGTTGAGAGTTGGGGGTGTCACCCCACGACACTGTGAGTCCCTCGAAGGCAGTGGCAGCAGACTGCAGTGGGCAGAGCACACATTTGGCCTCAAAGCGTCCTGGGTTCGAGTCCCAGCACTGCCCCCTTCCTGGCTGTGGGACGTGGGACAAGTGTCCTCCTTCTCAGATCCACAGTGTCCTCATCCACGGAATGGGCCTGATCATCACCCCCCATCAGGGCTGTCTGGTGAATGACGTCAAGGCCATATGAGTAGTGGCATGCGAATATTCAGAACGACTTTATACATAATGGTCAGTAACTGGAAACAAGTGAATCGGTGAGTGCTTGTCCGTCAACAAGTGTCCCAGGAGTCACAGGGCACAGGCCTGGGCTGGGGAGAATGCTGCGGGAGCTGCCAAGGTGCACGCACACCTCACCACGGCCCCGGCACATAGTAGGGCCTCAGAAAACACTTGCTGAGCCCTGTTGTGGGCCTTTGTGGTGGGGAGCCCATGGAAGGGCTGAGGTTGTGGCCGGGAGGGAGGCCTGCCTTGGTCTCATGTTTGCCCTGTGGGTGAGGAGGTCGGCCGCCTCCCAGGTGACCATTCTCATAGATTCAGGCCCCTTCCAGGGGCAGGTTTCTGGGCGACCCAGGGTCTGTCCGCGATGCCCAGGGCCCTCCTTCATCCCTTCCCACCCTGCTCTCAGCACTGCTCCCTGCACAGTGTGGGGGAGCAGGTCCCAGGTGAAGACAACCATGGGGAAGGGGGTGGAAGGGGAGAGTGCTGCAAGCCTGGAGGCCCGGGGAGGTGGTGCCTTCCCCAGCGCCCTGTCTCTGAGGGCTGCTCTCTCCTCCTTTCTAGATGAGCTGCCTTATCTCAGGTGCCCTCTGCACACAGTGCTCCAGCTCATCCCTGTGGCTTGTGGTGAGTGAGTACCCCACCGTTGTCCATGACAAGGCAGGTGCCTACTGCCTTCACAGCAGGGTCCTGGGAGGTCCCAGGGCAAGGGAGCCAGAAACGTTCCAGTGTCATTTATCATGCCAGGGCTGGGTTCCCAAATCCCGGGCCGTCAACCGGGAAACCTGCACCCGGAAGGGGCCTGAATCTCTGTCGGAATCAGAGTGTCCACAAGGCCAGGCATCAAGCCCGCAGCCAGGGAGGCAGAAATCAAAGCAGCAACAAATAAGGCAGAAACCCGTGTGAAGCCTGTCTTTAGGGGAGGAGGGTCCATACAGAGCCTGCTTCCTGGGGGTGCGGCCCTGGCCGTGCCTCAGCAGGTCTGCACTAGGGGTTCAGTGCTCTGCTGCTGCTCTCTTGCAATCGTTACTACATTTTGAGCCAGGTGACCGGAGTTTGTCTTCCACTGGCTCTGGCAAATGATGTAGCTGGGTCTGGGTCAGGATCCGGGTCTGGCTGAGGGAGCGAGACCACTTCTTGGGGCAAAGAGGCAAGCGGGGGGTGGGAGGGTTGGGCGGGCTTGGGTCCTTACACTACTCTCTCCTTCCTTTTAACCTGGAGCCTTGTCCTCCAAGCTATGGACGTCACTGGGGGACCCAGAAAAGCCCCAGACGGCCCCTTCCTGCTACGGAGTTCTTCCCAGGGTTCCAAAGTGTCTCTGCCCTCACTGTAGTGCACCTGGGGAATGAAAGTTCTAGACTCCGCCCCCGGAAGGGATCATGCAGCCCTTGAAGACACAGAGAACTAGGCTGGCCTTGGCCTCGCCGGGAGAGCCCCGCTTCCATGGAGAAGAGCCCCGGAGCCTCCCAAACGGCCTCGGGTCATGGTCACAGGCAATGGGCTGTCCAGGTCTGCCTACAGCTTTCTTTCCCTGAATCGGCTCTCCAGGCAGTAATGGCTCCTCCTTCTACCTGCTGGAGGGCTGAGAGTGTCACTGTGAGGCCTACCTCCTTGTCCTTAAGGCTCGGTCTGAGGGAGGAGGTCCTGAAATGGTGTGGATGATGAGGGAAGGATTCCAGGACAGCGCCTCCAGAGATGCGGCGCAGGTGGGTCCTAGGGGATGTCTGTGGATCCCGTCCCTTGGTGGGAGGGAAGGTGGCACCAGCTCACGGCCCTCCACCCCACCCCTTCTCCTGAGGACCCCTACTGGCATTTAACCGGGGCCACACAGTGTAGGAAATCATGAAACCGTATGGACCGGAGCCCCTGGAAACTCTTGGCCTCCACACGCAGCTGGCATCTCCGCGCCTCCCAGTGCCTGACCCAGCCACACCCGCCTGCCTTTTAGGGAGAGGCGGCCCCCGCCTGTCCCAGAGGGCCTGACCACCGGCCACTCAGAGCCTCACCTGCCCAGGAAAAGGAGAAGACGTCCGACTGATTTTGCAACTTTAATGCAACACTGATACCCAAAACACGACAGCACGACAAAAAGCACACAGGGAAGCAGGAAGGGCAGAGAGCGCGTCATGCCGTCTTCCACGGCCGGGGAGCGGCTGCCTAGAGTGCCCTGTCGGGGAGGCGGCAGAGGAGGCACTCTGGCTCGGCAGGGGACTGCTGCAGCTCCTCAGCGCTGCCTGGAACCGGGAGACACAAAGGCCAGAACACAAGGGTCAGTACAGGTGAACCGTGAGGGACAGGAAGGACAAACTGAGTGTCCCGTCAGGCTCTCCTCGTTCCCCCACGACACCCCAGGCCTTCCCCTGACTCCTCCCACTCCCTCCACACCCCATCCTTCAGAGTCTCATCTAATGACCTCCAGTCTTACTGAATCCAGGAGAAGAAGCTGGCACTGGTTCTGGCGGCGTTTCTGGTCCGGATGGTGGAGCTGGTGCTGGGGCCATCGAGCATGCTGGTGCTGGCCGCACCACTGGTGCCACTGCTGACGCCAGCCCTCCAGGTGCCTCTCCTGTTGGCACGGTTGCTGTTCAGAATGTACTGATGGTATCTGGCCCAGAAAGCGAAGGGGATCCTGGACCAGGCGTCGCCAAAATCTCCGTCCTCATCCCAGGTCAGGAGCTCGACCTGTATGTCGTCCCAGCTCCACCGGCCAATCAGAGCTTCCTCCCCGATGTTCATCTGGGCCCTCATCTGGGCCCTGGCATGTTCCTCAGCCATATCCACATCCATCGTCTTGAAAGCATCATCCACAGCCTCCAAGAAATGAGCCCTCCATTCCCGGGGGTCTCGGTTCTGATACTGCGGTGGAAGAACAGCAGCCGTGGGAACAGCTACCCCACCTCGCTCAGCACCTGCTTCCTGCCATACGCCTTCCTGAGCGCTTGGCAAAATCACGATAGAAACCCACACGACTGGAATCGGGCTCCCATTATTCTGCGCCAGACCTGGGATTTCGCCCCACCCACTCACTACGTCTGTGAACTTGTGTCAGTGACTTAGGAACCTTTCTGGGCCTCAGCCAACCAACGAGGTATGGGAAACTCCAGCCAGAACACAGGCTCTGCCTTACCTGGGCGATGAATCTCAGCACCCTCATCTTGCTGGTCTCGTGGCGGGCACGCAGGCCCCAGAGGAACTCATACTCAGGTGGGCTGCTATTGGGGATCTTCTTGTATTCCAGGTACCTGCGTGAGAGAGGAAAATAAACTTCTGCTTCCAGCCAGGCAGACCTGTTGCTGCACCAGTGGCTCCCAGGTGGCCCCTTCCCAGCCCCGAGGCTGCAGCCTGGCTGCCGCAGGAGGCCTGCCCTGGCCCCGCAGCCCTTGCCTCTCTCCCACGCTCACTCCCAGGGGTTTCCGCCTCCAAAACTGAGGTGCTCACACCCTTAGGCCACTGGTCCTGCCCAGTAGGCATATGGAGGTGCAGGGGGCACGTGTAGGGTATTTGTTCATAGGAAGGCCACGAGTTTTGGGCCCCTTGTCACAATAACCCAGGTTCCTGTTGCGTGTGCTGTAAACAGAGGAGCCATTTCTTCAGGCCCCCTGCTCTGAGCACACCCCACCATGGGGCTCGTCCATGGCCTGGCTGAACCCTGGGACAGTCCACCCCAGAAAATGACTGTACGGGAAGAAACAGTCAACCAAGAGCAGTGGACTCCATGCATACTCTCGACCATCTCTGTGTGTGTGTGTGTGTGTGTGTGTGTGTGTGTGTGTGTGTGTGTGTGTGTGGTGGGGGGGGCGGGGGGGATTGGTGGTGAACATGCATATGGGCCTGTGTGAGGGCACACGAGATCTCCAAGCACCGAGGATGGGGTGGGCCTGGGCTAGAAGGTCGGTGGGGCTGGGCTCCAGGCCCAAATGGGCCTTATCTCAGCCTCGGCCATGTCAGGCTTCCACTCTCTGAGCCCCAGGCTCCTGAGATGTAAAGCCGGGGACACTGCCAAGAGGGCAGGTGCTGAACGAGATGTGGGCTGTTCCACCCAACCCGGTGCTCGCAGTCAGCATGTGCTCCCTTTCCCCAAGCCTCCCTGGAATTGCCCTCCCCCCAACACTCACATTCCCCCCCACCCCACACTCACACCAGACACCCATCCCTCTGGTGTTAAGACATGGGCTGGGGAATGGCTTCCTCAGCCAGAGCAGCACACGAGGAAGGCCTGAGTGGGAGGCAAAGTGAACTCAGTCGATACTCACTTCTGCTTCACAAAGTCCTCTGTAATGAGTTTCCTCAGATCGCCCAGGAATGGGTGCCTCACCCTGAGTGCAAGGAAAGGAACGCATGACTAGAGACAGTGGCAGTGCCCGGGCTGGGCGGGAGCACTCCCAGCAGGACTGAGAGCTTCCCAGCCTGTGGGGTGTCCCCATGGACGCCTGGGCCGGCAGCAGAGGCCAGACGGCCACTTGTCAGCGATGCCCCAGGGAGGGGTTTGACGGAGCCCCAGGTCCGATGGTTTCTCTTAGTTCTCATCTGGGAACAGGGAAGGCACACGGAGCAGAGGGGGTGCTCAGAGTTCAGGACCGTTTCCCCACGCACCCTGGTGGGACCCTTTGCGCTCTACCTAGTCCAGGACGCCACGCCCCGCAGAGACCACTAGGCCACTGCAATCCCGGGGCCTCTTGTGCCCAAGGACAGACACACTGAGGAGTGGGAGCCGAGAGACCCCAATCATACCCGGGGCGCAGTCCCATCTTGCGTAGTGCCTCCCAGAGGACAGCTGCGAGGGGAGATGAGGTACAAGAGTTTAGCACACGGAGGTGAGACGGCGGGCAACCCCCCAGCTGCAGGCCCAGCCACTCACCCTCGCTGGCACGGTTGCCGTTCATGAAGATGACGCCCAGGATCACCAAGAGGAGACTCAGCCTGGGAGTGTCCTTGGTCCTGAAGGTGTAGAAAGAGGGAGTCTGTCCAGCAGCCATTTGCCCGGGGGGACCACAGCCGGCTCACTCAACTAGCCTCTCCCAGATTGCTGGGCTACAGGGCACTTCCTCCCACTCTGCATGGCTTGCGCTACCTGGTCCAGACAATTCATTCCTCGGCCTGAGACTGAGTCCCTTCATCCATCAAATGGGGATGCTAACACCTCCTCCCACGGCTCTGCCGAGGATGGGGTTAGGCAGGGAGCAAACGGTTGGCAGCCCTGCGTCCAGAGGCACATCCAGACCTTCCCTGGCCTTTGCGCATTGCGTCGGGAGCACAAGTCCACTGGAGAGCACCCCCACACCCCCGTCCCCCTCCCGAGGCCCACTCTGCCAAGCCCTGGCCAGGACCTTAGCAGGGAGAGGCAACCAAGGAGCTTGCTTTCCTAGGAAGATGGCGGTGGGGAAGGGTGGGCAGGGGCGAAACCCGGAGAGCAGCAAATCCTCAGCCCAGGCTACTGGCCCTGCCAGCCCTTAACTGCTCAGCACTGCTAACCCTGGGTGGGAGCCGTGCTAGGCCCCCCAACCTGACTTTCCCGTTTCTCTGAGAGGAGCGGGGAGGCACCACGAAGGAAGGCCACCACCCTCCTGTGCTCTCTCACTTTCCCAGGAGGCGGGCTGACGAATCCCGTGTGCAGACAAGAATGTAGAGGTGTTCTTCCTTGTCGATTTCCTTCAGGTGGATCCCAAACTTCTACATGGGGGAGAAAACAGAATGTGAGACCAAACATCCATGCTGGGTGTCCTGCAGGCAGTCACTCAATTCCCCGTTAGAACTTTTCCTCGGCGGGGAGCCCCAAGCCCTGGGGGAGGAGGAAGAAGAGGGGCCGCAGAGGAAGTGCCCTGTGGGAGCACTGACGCTGACTGAGACAATGGGATCCACCTCAGGAGACCACAGACACTCAGAGAGCACGAAGCGCAAGAAGGAGGGAAGGAGGCAGGCAGAGGAAGCTCCCAGGTGGAGAGGCCGGGGAGGGCTTCCTTCCAGAGCACGTAGTCCTGCCCTTGGGCCTCGAGGGGATGCAGGGGGCAAGGGTTCCCTGCGGGCCCTGCTCCACAGAGCTGCCCCCGGCCCCGCACCCACCTTTTCCAGAGTGTACGTCGCTCGTTCAATGATCTCAGGGAAATGTTCGTCGTATTCTCGGATGACATCCTTCAGCATGTCTGCAGGAGGGGAGGGGTGGGCAAAGCACCGAGGCTGAGCAGGGGCCACAGAGCTGCAGCCTTTCTGTCAGCCCTGCTGAAGGGAGCACGCTCAGGACCCCACACCGTGCAAATGCAGCCATCAGCCAGGCCTGATGTGTGTGTGGGGGGGGGCACCTGATGGGAGGCCCACAGGGCAGGGTTGTGGGTGGGGGGAAGGGCAGAGCTCAGGGAGGGGGCACAGGTTGCCCACCTGAGCGCTTGATGGGGATCTTCTTGTAGTCTTTAATCATCAGATATTTCACCAACTTATTTGCCTGGAGAAGGAGGGAGCACACGGGGAGACCAAGGCGTGGGCGACCTCAAAGAACAGCCCCGCAAGGGAGGGGAGGAGCGAGATGGGGGAAGGGCAGGCTTCTTACCCTCTCTTGCAGAAGGGTCACATTGCGGGGTGGCAAGCACAGTACGTGCCTTGAGGGTACCTGGGACCTCAGGGCCATGGGGGGCCGAGGGGCCATCTGAGGCCGCACAGTCGTCAGTGGGGGCTGCGATGCCCTCCAGGTCGGGGGGACCGCAGGAGGCTCTCTCTCCTCCTCGCTGCTCTCATATTCGTCATCCAGGTGCTTGGACTGTACCATTAGACAGAGGAGAGACTCAGGGCTACCAGGCTGCCCGTGCAAAAGCACCTGGCACACATCTTAACCAGAGCACGTACTTGGAGATAAGGGTAGTAGGAACAACGGATGACACGTGCCGAGTGCTTACTAAGTGCCAGGCACTGAGCCAACCTGCTTCTCCCTCCGGGCCCGAGGGTAGGGACTACGTGGAGTAAAAACATGCTAGTGAACCTGTCTTGGAGAAACATGCACAAGCTGAGAGCAGAGGGGAGGGAAGGAGAGGGGAGGGGACGTGAGGGGAGGGGAGGGGAGGCGGGGAGGGAGAGGAGGAGGCAGGGAGAGGCGAGGGCACAGAAAGCAGGGGAGCAAGGGGGGCTGGGGGCAGCACGGAGGTCTCACCTTCTTTGTCCTCTTGCCTCCCATCCTGGCCCAGGGCTCCGCACTCTGCTGAGAGGTGGCAGCTGCACCCTCAGGCTCAGGGATGCTCGTGGCCATCTTGGCCTTGGCAGCAGCTGCTGCCACAACATTCTGAGGCTCCACCCACCGAGTCTTGGCGAGAGCCTTCCCAGACTTGGTCGTCTTTGGCCGGGTGGCTGCCCCCTCCCCGGCAGAGGCTGCCTGGGGCCCCCCGGAGGCAGCACTGGGGCCCTCTGTGGCAGCCTCTTGGGCCGGGGCAGGTCTCTTGGGGCGTGGGAAGGCCATGCCACTGACACCTGCCGGCTGGGTGAAATCAAAGACATCGTTCTGACCCAGGAAGGCTGTTTTGGGCCGGGTGGCATCCATCTCACTGGCACGCGGGGCCTGGGAGAAAGCACAGGCCGTACTAGGGCCCTCGGCAGCAGCCTCCTGGGCCCGGGAGGATGTCTGGGGCTGCGTGGACCTTGCTGGAGCCCCTGGGGTGGCCATCTCGCTCTTGACTAGCGTCTGGGAGCTGTGCGGAGAAGCAAGGCTTGTCTCAAGGGTGGCTGCCTGAGCCTCGGCAGCGGATGTCATGGGCTGGGTATCGCCTCCTGAGCCCTGGTCTGTGGCCACTGAGTGGTCAGCGACCACCTGATGGTAGGTGGCACGGGCAGCAGCAGCGGCGGCCCGAGCAGCTTGGTTAGAGGAGGCGGCCCGGGCTACGTTGGCAGCACGGGCAGCCGGCTCGTTGGCAAGTGTTTCTGGATCCATCCGAAATGCCTCCAGCAGAGTCCTGGCCAGCATAGGGTTTTCAAGTTCCCAGGGCTCATTCTGCAAGACCAGGGAGGGGAGGGCAAGGCAGACAGCTGTACACACTCGCCCTGTGCTGGCCAGCCCCCGGCCAGCCCCCGGACCCTCCCAAATCCCGCTTTCTCCCAGCAAGAGAGGGAAGGTTTGGTGAAGCTGGGCAGTCCTTCCCCATTCAACTCCGGCCTTCACCCACCCCCTCCTCCCATCCTCCCTGACGTCGCAGGAGGGAAGGCCCAGGGCTAGCAGGTGGCCGACAAGGGGCCTCACCGCTAAGATGCGAAAGCCTGGACCCAAGCTCCCAAAGGCTCTGAGGATACGGATGTCAAGGCTGGTGAGGGCTCCGTAGCCTCCAAAAGCACCAAATTCTTCATAGTCGTTGCCTTCAACCATGTCTTCCTCCCCGACTTCATCACTACCCTCGTCCATGTCTTCAACGTTGTACCCTTCAGATTCTTTGCGGTAGCTTCCCTCAGCCATGCTGGGGGTCCCAAGGAGAAGAGAGCTCAGCCTGAGAGGGACGGGGAGGCCTCTTCAGGGGGAGGGGGCGGGACCCAGCAGGAGGCCGGATCTCTCAGGAAGTGGGGGGCTGCAATCATCAGGTTACCAGGCAGTATAAGGTCGGGGTGGGTGGGGGAGTGAGGGCTGCTGGGGTAGATTCCCTCAGAGACAGAGCCCCAAGAGAAGGATAGAGGAGGTCGGAGGAGACCCTACACTGAAAGGGGAGTTTAGGACAGGCAGGCTCCCCGGCCCAGCGGCTGGATTTGAACAGGGGGTGCACTGGCGGGCTTGGGTCCAAAGAGGCCCATAGGAGATGCGTTGAGAGAGGGAGAAATAAAGCGCCTGAATTTAATGCCTGGAGCAGGGGGCCAGGACGGTGGGGAGGAGATGACATGAGAGGGCTGAGACAAACGGGGACCGCTGGAAGCTCTGGGAAAATGAATCCCAGGGACCCTCTAAGTGCCGGTGGGGGGGATTCAGCTGATTCAGGTCTAGGTTGGGCTCATAGAGGAGCGCTCAAGGTGGATGGGGTGGGGGTCTTCGGGCTACGTGAGGCTCGAACTGGAGCGCTGGAGGTCTCAGAGGCCAGGACTGCAACTCCAGGAAGGGGGCAAAACGTTCAGTTCCACTGGGTTGATCTCAGAGTGGTTGGGGTGGAGGTGGGGCCTCCGCTCTAAGGAAGCTCAGCACGGAGCACACGGGTCTGTTAAAGGGGTTCGGATGGTGGGCTCCGGTGTAAGTGGGGCTCGGATCGGGGAGCCTACGTCTGGCGGTGGTGGAGGGGGGCGGTTCCTATCTAGACCGCGGGGTAACGGGGTTCAGGTTCTGCGTGCTTGGGCTTTGTTCAGATCCAGGGGCGGGGGATTGGGTACAGGGAGGGCACAGCGTACCCTCGTTCCACTCGCTCTTCCCCGGTCTTGTCTGGGGCTGGATCCTTACCTTCCCTGGGGCTCCAATGGCGTCCGTCCTCAGCACCAGGAACCCCGCAGCCGCGCCCTCGCCTACTGCTGCCAGCACAGCAGCTCCGACCACCCCGCCCCTTTTCTCCGCGCACTCCCCTCCCCGCCGCGCGGCTGGGCAGCCGGCGCATGCGCGGACCCCTCCAGCCGGCCCGCTTTCCCAACAAAAGCCTTTCCCACCAGGTCCCCTGTGCGCATGCGATTCCGCCAGTGGGTGGGCGGGGTGGGGGGCGTTTTCTCCTTCCCGCCAGATTCCCCTCACCGTTCCCCACCTCCTCCTCCGCTCCCCGGATCGCAGGCGCGGGCACTCACACCCTGTACTGTGGTTCCAACCCATCCATCATATACCCTCAGTCCCCCGACTTTTGCACAATGCTTCTCAGCCCTGCCCTCCCCCTTGCCTCTAAGCTCCTCCAGTGTGGTCTGGAATACACTGAGCCCTGCTTCCCCAGCGTGACCCCTAGGTCACCAACACAGAGGTCTCTAGCCCAGTCTGCAACTGCAGCAAGAGAAATGGAAATGGCGAGAGGACACCAGTTCCCTTTGTGTTCCCCTCCACTAACCATCTCTAGGGCCCCCAGACACACTGGGAACATCTGCTTCCCCAGCCACTCTTCATGCAGCTTGTGTGTCACAGCCTGAGCTGTGCTGGGCATTATCTTCCTCTCACAGCAGCCCTGGGAGGTGGATGTCAGCATCCCCATTTTACAGATCAGGAAGCTGAGGCACAGACAGGCACATCGCACGAACTAGACGAGGCCACAGAGCCAGTAAGTTGAAAATGCAGAATTTGGGCCGGGGTCTCGCTGACTCCAAAAATCCATGTTCCGTTAGCACTGGCCCCGGGGACTGAGGCACCCTCCCTTCTTCAGTTTGCACAGCAGATCCACCCCACCTCTCCTGCCCTGTCAACATCTGTCCCAACAAGCCAGCTTTCTGTTCTCTGAGACCTAAGCTCACGCTCTGCATTCCAGGGGGAACAGGCAGGAGCCCCAGGCCCACCCCTTGCCTGCTCTATGTGGGTCCATCCAGGTGTGAGAATCGCTCCTTGGGGTCCACTCCCTGCTCCGACTGTCAGGCCTCTTCGCTGTGAGTGGCACAAACACGCTGCCCCTGAGGACTTCCTGGTGCCCACTGGAGCGGCCAGGACAATCAGGCACTTGTGTGTCTGAGCCATGGCAAGCCCTGATTCAGAGTAAATGTTTGGCCTGGTTCCTTCCACGGCTGGGGCCTGGGGCAGCTGTGGTCCTGTGGATAGAAGCTGGGCTGGACTTCCGAATTCCAGGGACGGAGTGTTGGGCCAGTCTGTCGCTAGCTGTGTGAAAGCCCGCTTGGGTCACTGGACATCTCTGAGCCCGGTTTCTCAATATGCAAAATGTGAAGCAAAAGGAGGACTTACTGGGGTCCTACCTAAGGACACACATGCTCCTACGCTTCCAGAATGACTGGAGAAAATGCTATGATCCCATGTCAGATTGCACTTCTATTTTTTTTTTTTTTTTTTTTACAAAAAAACATAGTGAACTTTTATATTCGTTTTTATATCAGCCTCCCCAGGCTGTCCACCACTGTGTCTGACTGGAAGCTATTGCAAGGATCAGAGCTTTTACTCTCCAGTGACCAACATCAATTCTGCCTGTCTGGATGGCTTTCCTCAGCTGTTGCATAGCAACCTTCCCTGTCAGCTGCTTGTGTCTCTCAGCCCTTCCTGTGCAACACGTTTCTGTGGGACGTGACCAGACCTTAGAAGCGAAAGCCTTGACGAACCGCTATATGCTAATAGAAAATGCTATGTTCCCATCTCATTTTGAAACTGCTTTTTTTTTTTTTTACAAAATCCGTAGTGGACTTATATTCGCTTTATTTTATTTTTTATTCTTATTTTTTCTCTTTTTTACTTGAGATATAATTGACACATAACATTATATTAGTTTCGGGTGTACGACATCATGATTCAATATTTGTATATACTGTGAAATGATCACCACAATAAGTCCAGTTAACATCCATCATCACACATAGTTACAATTTTTTATGATGAGAACTTCTGTTGTATTCGTTTTTATACCAGCCCCTCTATATGCTAGATGCTTTAACTATATAGGCTAATATGCTTACAACTCCTAAATCTACAACCCCAGTTCGAGCTTCAGCTTTGAGATCCAAATCCATATATTCATTCGTCTACTTGACATCTCCACTTGGATGTTTCAAGGGCTCCTCGCAGTGAGTCTGTCTCACTGTGGTATTGCTATATCCACCCCTCCCACACACTCACGTCCCCCATCTCGCTTGTTTTTAAAACTCCCATCTTCACAGTCTCAGTAAATGGCACCATGATCCGCACAACTACTCACTCTAGAAAATGGAAGTCAGCTACCACCACTGCCCTTTTCTCATACACTGCACCCAGATGGGAAACCTCTGCAGCTCTCCAGGGCTACCTCAACTGTGCAGCTCTCTCCCCTCCATTACTCCCAGAATATTCTAGTCACATTGGCCTCTTGGAATTCTCAGCTCTGTCTCCTTCACTTATTCACCTCTGTTTGTGTTCAATCTCCCTGTGCCACAGCCTGTAAACTGTATCCCGGCAAGAAGTTGGGGAGAATTGGGCAATCCTGGGGATCGCCTTTTTAATTTCCCTTATCTTGGGGATCAATGTCCTGCGTGGCTCGTGGAGCCACGACGTAAAGCTCTATAACTTTTTTGGTTTATAGATATTTAGGTAGCAGAGCACATCGGATTCCTGGTAATTCATCGTGGCTGCAAGTATAAGTATCCATCCTGGTTTTTAATTTTTTTTCAGTGACCCTTATGCTTTAATATGTATCCAAGTTACTATGCACAGTTAATGCATAATGTGCATTCATGATATTTTTCCAATTTGCTTCCCCAGGGTTTTACTTTTATTCCTAGACATGTATAAAACCAGAAAATATAGAATCATTAAGAGGGACAAAGATAAGAATTAGAGGACACTTCTCATAAGGAACAATGCAAGTCAGAAGAAAGTGGCATACCATTTTAAAAATAGTGAAACAATAATTGTCCAATCAGAATTGTATAGTCAATGAATATCTTTTTAAAAATGAAGTTGAAATAAAAGTTTTTCATACATACTGAAGCTGAAAAAATTAATCATCAGTAGATTTACCCTACAAGAAATGTTACAGGATGTCCTTCAGGCACAAGAAAAATGACTGTAAATGGAAATATGGTCTACATAAATGAGTAAACAATAATGGAAATGGTAGATATGAAAGTAGATATAAACTATTAATTTTCACATTTAAGAATATTTTATTAGTTATGATGTAAAGCAAAAATTCATAAAGCATTGTGGAGTCATAACTTATGTGGAATTAGCTTCTTGGAAAATAATAGCACAAGGATGGGGGAATATAAGTGTATGTAAGATTCTAAATCTACATGTGAGGTGGTACAATATTACTTGGAGGTACATTGTGATACATTAAAGAAGCATGAACTATAAAACTAACGTATCTATCCAAAGAATTATGGCTAATAAGCCTATATGGGAGATAAATGGAATCATGAAATGCTCATTTAATTTAAAATGTTTTAAAAGAGAAAAAATAAAACAGCAGATGAGAAAATAGAAAAAAATTAACATGACAGCTTTAAATCCAACCATATCAGTAACCATATTAAATACGATTTGTTTAAAATTGGACTCCTTTCTCTTTCAAATAGTTTATTTTTTAGTGTAGCTTTAGGCTCATAGCAAAATTGAGAAGAAATTACAGAGCCATCCCATATACCTCCTGCCCCCACAGAGACAGAGACTCTTCCACTGTCAACATCCTGCACCAGAGGGGTGTACTTCTTACAATCAATGAACCTACACTGCAATATCATTATCACCCAAAGTGTATAGTTTACATTAGGACTCATTTTTGCTGTTGTACATTCTATGGGTTTGGACAACATGTAGCCACCACTACAGTATCATACAGAATAATTTCATTGCCTCCCAAATCCTCTGTGCTCCACATATTCATCCCTCCCTCTCTCCTAATTGCTAGCAACCACTGATTTTTAAACTGTCCCTATAGGTTTGCCTTTTCCAGAATGTCATATAGTTGGAATCATACAGTATATACACTTTTCAGATTGGCCTCTTTCACTGGGTAATATGCATTTAAGGTTCTTGAATGTCTTTTCAGGGCTTGATAGTTCATTTCTTTTTAGTGCTGAATAATATTCCATTGTCTGGATGTGTCACAGTTTGTTCATCCATTCGCCTACTGAAGTACATCTTGGTTTCTTCTGAAGTTACAGCATTGTGAATAAAAGTGCTATAAATATGCATATGCAGGTTTTTCTGTGGACATAAACTTTCAGCTCATTTGGGTAAATACCAAGGAGCATGATTGCTGGACTACATGGTCAGAATAGGTTTAATTTTATAAGAAACTGTCAAACTGTCTTTCAATGTGGTTATATGATTTTGAATTCCCACCAGCAATGAAGGAGAGTTCCTGTTGATACACATCTTTGCAGGCATTTGGTATTGCCAGTGTTCTGGATTTTGGCCATTCTAATAAGAGTGTAGTGGTATCTCATTTTTTAAATTTGCATTTCCTTAATAACATACGATGTGGGGCATGACAAATTGGATTTTAAAGGGATCCTGCTATATGCAGTGTACATGAATCCCACTGTACATATAGGTTAAAAGTAAAAGTATGGGAAAAGATATATCATGATACTAATAATCCAAACAAGGCTGTAATGGATATATTAATATCAGATAAAGCAGATTTCAGAATAAAATGTATTGTCAGGGATAAAGAGGATCATTTATAAGAGGATTGTTTATATTTATGATTGCCTAAAGAGGCCAATTCATCAAGAGAGCATAAAAATTCTAAATGTTTATACACCTAAAAACGGAATTTAGAAATATATGAAAGAAAGAAAAATCCAGAATTAGGGTCAGAGCTTTGTCTTTTCTCTCCACAGTTGAACAAGTTGACAAAAAACATCAGTAAGTGTATAGAATGCTTGAAATGCTATCACTCAAATTAATCTAATTAACATTTTAAAAATTTTATTGAGGTGTAATTGATTTACAGTGTTGTATTACTTTCAAGTGTACAGCAAAGTGAATCTGTTATACAAATACATATATCCACTCTTTTTTAGATTCTTTTCCCATATAGGCTATTACAGAGTATTGAATAGAGTTCCCTGTGCTATACAGTGGGTCCTGATTTGTTATCTATTTTATATATAGTAGTGTGTATGTGTCAGTCCCAATCTTCCAATTTATCCCTCCCTTCCTTACTCCCTGGTAACCGTAAGTTTATTTCTATATTTGTAACTCTATTTTGGTTTTGTAGATAAGTTCATTTGTAGACTTTTTTTTCAGATTCCACATATAAGTGATATCATATGATATTTGTCTTTCTCTGTCTGACTTACTTCACTCAGTATGACAATCTCTAGGTCCATTCATGTTGCTGCAAATGGCATTATTTCATTCTTTTTATGGCTGAGTAATATTCCATTGTATATATGTACCACATCTTCTTTATCCATTCCTCTGTTGATGGACATTTAGGTTGCTTCCATGTCCTGGCTATTGTGAATAATGTTGCAATGAACACTGGGGTGCATGTATCTTTTCGAATTATGGTTTTCTCTGGGTATATGCCTAGGAGTGGGATTGCTGGATCATATGGTAGCTCTATTTTCAGTTTTAAAAGGAACCTCCATACTGTTCTCCACTTTAAGGGCACTATCTGTAACAAAAAAAAAAGAACACACATTGTTTTCATATGTACATGAAAATTTACCATGATAGACAATATTCTGGGCCATAAATACATCTTACAAATGAAAGAATTAACATCACCTAAAGGATTTTCCTGAAGGACAATGAAATTAAATTAGATGTAAATAACAGGAATGTATCTGTAAAATTCCCAAAATATTTGCAAACGATATAACATACTCTTCAATAACACATTGGTGAAAGAAATAAAAATGAAATTTAGAAAGTAATTTGAACTGAATGAAAAGTGAAGTACAACTTATTAAAATTTGTAGGATGCACCTAAAGCAGCCCTTAGAAACCAATTTATAGCACAAAATGCTTATATTTAAAAATCAGAATTAAATCAATCATTTAAATTTCAATATTTAGAAAAAAGAATGCAGATACAATTAAAACCAAAATAGCAGAAGAAAGGAAATAATGGAAAGTGTAGCAGTCACTGAAGTAGACAACAAAAAAAAGAAACAGAGGAAATTAAAGAGATCAAATCTGATCTTTAAGAATATCAGTACAACTGATAAGCCTCTATCCAGAATAATCAGGGAAATAAAAGAAAGAAAGCATGAATTACCAATATCAAGAATGAGAAAATTAGTGTTAATTATCTCACTAATATTAAAAATTTATGTTAATATTCAATAACTTTATTCTAATCAATGGAAATTTATACAACAGAAATAATCAAGAAAATGAAATTTTAAATACCATTTCCAATAGCAAAAATACCACTCACAAGAGCATAAAAAGAAGAATTATATAAGGGTAGATGTGACAAAAGCTGAGCAACATTTTACTTGAAAATATTAAGACATTGATGAGAACAATTAAAGAAGACCTAAATAAATAGAATATATAGTTCTAAATTCATATGGAAATACAAAAGAATCCAAATAGCCAAACAATTTTAAGAAAGAAGAACAAAACTGGAGGTAACACACTCTCTGATTTCAAAGTACACTACAAAGCTACATTCATCAAAACAGTATGGTACTGGCACAAAAGCAGGCACATAGATAAATGGAACAGAATAGAGAGCCTAGAAATAAAGCCACAGTTATATGGGCAATTAATCTATGACAAAGGAGGCAAGAATATACAATGGAGAAAAGGCAGTCTCTTTGATAAATGGTGTTGGGAAAACTGGACATCTACATGCAGAAGAATCAGACTGGTTGATTTTCTCACACCATATACAAAAATAAACTCAATGGATTAAAGACTTAAATGTAAGACCTGAAACCATAAAACTTCTAGAAGAAAACATAGTCAGTACGGTCTTTAACATCACTCTTAGCAATATTTTTCTGGATATGTCGCCTCAGGCGAGGTAAACAAACATAAAAATAAACAAATGGGACCACATGAAGCTAAAAAGGTTTTGCAAAGTGAAGGAAACTGTCAACAAAACTAAAAGGCAGCCTGCTCAATGGGAAGAGATATTTGCAAGCAATATATTGGGTAAGGGGTTAATATACAAAATATTTATAGGACTCATACAACTCAACATCAAAAAAACCCATTTAAAAAATAGGCAGAGGACCTGAATAGACATTTTTCCGAAGAAGACATACAGATGACCAACAAACATGAAAAGATGCTCAATATCACTAATCATCAGGGAAATGCAAATCAAAACCATGATGATATATCACCTCACACCTGTCAGAATAGCTATCATCAAAAGACAACAAATAACAAGTGTTGGCAAGGATGTGGAGAAAATAAAGGGCCCCCTGTGGACTTTGGTGGGAATGTAAATTGGTGCAGCCAATGCAGTATGAAGCTTCCTCAAAAAATTAAAAATAAAAGTACCATACAATCCAGTAATTCTACTTCTGGGTATTTTTCCAAAGAAAAAAGAAACATTAATTTGAAAAGATATATGCATCCCTATGTTCATTGCAGCATTATTTACAATAGTGAAAATATGGAAACAACCTAAGTGCTCATCAATAGATAAATGGATAAAGTAGGTGTGGTATATATACAATGGAATATTCAGCCATTAAAATGAATGAAATCTTGCCATTTGCAACAACACGGATGGACCTAGAGGGTGTTACATTAAGTGAACAATCTCAGACACAGAAAGACAAATGCTGTATGATATCATTTATATGTGGAATCTAAAAAAACAAAACAAATGAACAAACAAAACTAAAGAGAAACAGAGTCATAGATACAGAGAACAAACAGGTAGTTGTCAGAGGGGAGGAGGTTTGGAGGAAAAGAGAAATAACTGAGGGAGATTAAGAGATACAAGCTTTCAGTTACAAAATAAATGAGTCACAGGGATGAAATGTACAGTGTGGGGAATATAGTCAATAATTACATAATAGCTTTGTATGGTGACAGATGACAACTAGACTTATTGTGGTGATCATTTTGAAGTATATAGAAATATACAATCACTATTTTGTGTACCAGGAACTAATATGGTGTTGTAGGTCAATTGTACTTCAAAAAGAAACAAAACAAACAAAATCATGGAAAAAAGAGATCGGATTTGTGGGTACCACAGGCAGGGTGTGGGGAGAGGGGGAATTGGATGAAGGCAGTCAAAAGGTACAAACTTCCAGTAACAAGATAAACAAGTACTAGTGATGTAATATACAATGTGATAAATATAATTAAAACTGCTGTACGTTATATATGAAAGTTATGAGAGTAAATCCTCAGAGTTATCATCACAAGGATAATTTTTTTCTATTTCTTTACTTTTTTTTTTTTTTTTTTTTTTTTTTTTTTTTTTTTTTAACAAACCAGAGTGCATTTATTATAAAGAAGTCACTTCCCTACATAATAAATAAAACATATGTAACCGTCAGTCACAAGGTCTGGTTAATATAACTAGAATTAACATTCTGAATTGACATCAGTCCAGCTGCAAGCAAAGAAATTTACTCTTTTAGTTAATTTGTGCATTTTTATCTTAGAGTATATTTCCATTTGGTCTTTTTTTTTTTTTTTTTTTTTTTTTTTTTTTTATATATATATATTTTTTTATTTTACAAATTTAATCAGTTATACATATACATATGTTCCCATATCCCCTCCCTTTTGCGTCTCCCTCCCACCCTCCCTATCCCACCCCTCCAGGCGGTCACAAAGAACCGAGCTGATCTCCCTGTGCTATGCGGCTGCTTCCCACTATCTATCTTCCCACTAGCTATCTACCTTACGTTTGGTAGTGTATATATGTCCATGCCGCTCTTTCACTTTGTCACAGCTTCCCCTTCCCCCTCCCCATATCCTCAAGTCCATGCTCTAGTAGGTCTGTGTCTTTATTCCTGTCTTACCCCTATGTTCTTGATGACATTTTTTTCTTAAATTCCATATATATGTGTCAGCATACAGTATTTGTATTTCTCTTTCTGACTTACTTCACTCTGTATGACAGACTCTAGGTCCATCCACCTCATTACAAATAGCTCAATTTCATTTCTTTTTATGGCTGAGTAATATTCCATTGTATATATGTGCCACATCTTCTTTATCCATTCATCCGATGATGGACACTTAGGTTGTTTCCATCTCCGGGCTATTGTAAATAGGGCTGCTATGAACATTTTGGTACATGTCTCTTTTTGAATTATGGTTTTCTCAGGGTATATGCCCAGTAGTGGGATTGCTGGGTCATATGGTAGTTCTATTTGTAGTTTTTTAAGGAACCTCCATACTGTTCTCCATAGTGGCTGTACCAATTCACATTCCCACCAGCAGTGCAAGAGTGTTCCCTTTTTTCCACACCCTCTCCAGCATTTATTGTTTCTAGATTTTTTGATGATGGCCATTCTGACTGGTGTGAGATGATATCTCATTGTAGTTTTGATTTGCATTTCTCTAATGAGTAAAGATGTTGAGCATCCTTTCATGTGTTTGTTGGCTGTCTGTATGTCTTCTGTGGAGAAATGTCTATTTAGGTCTTCTGCCCATTTTTGGATTGGGTTGTTTGTTTTTTTGCTATTGAGCTGCATGAGCTGCTTATAAATTTTGGAGATTAATCCTTTGTCAGTTGCTTCATTTGCAAATATTTTCTCCCATTCTGAGGGTTGTCTTTTGGTCTTGTTTATGGTTTCCTTTGCTGTGCAAAAGCTTTGAAGTTTCATTAGGTCCCATGTGTTTATTTTTGTCTTTATTTCCATTTCTCTAGGAGATGGGTCAAAAAGGATCTTGCTGTGATTTATGTCATAGAGTGTTCTGCCTATGTTTTCCTCTAGGAGTTTGATAGTGTCTGGCCTTACATTTAGGTCTTTAATCCATTTTGAGCTAATTTTTGTGTATGGTGTTAGGGAGTGATCTAATCTCATACTTTTACATGTCCCTGTCCAGTTTTCCCAGCACCACTTATTGAAGAGACTGTCCTTTCTCCACTGTACATTCCTGCCTCCTTTATCAAAGATAAGGTGACCATATGTCCGTGGGTTTATCTCTGGGCTTTCTATCCTGTTCCATTGATCTATCTTTCTGTTTTTGTGCCAGTACCATACTGTCTTGATTACTGTAGCTTTGTAGTATAGTCTGAAGTCAGGGAGCCTGATTCCTCCAGCTCCATTTTTCGTTCTCAAGATTGCTTTGGCTATTCGGGGTCTTTTGTGTTTCCATACAAATTGTGAAATTTTTTGTTCTAGTTCTGTGAAAAATGCCATTGGTAGTTTGATAGGGATTGCATTGAATCTGTAGATTGTTTTGGGTAGTAGAGTCATTTTCACAATGTTGATTCTTCCAATCCAAGAACATGGTACATCTCTCCATCTATTTGTATCATCTTTAATTTCTTTCATCAGTGTCTTATAATTTTCTGCATACAGGTCTTTTGTCTCCTTAGGTAGGTTTATTCCTAGATATTTTATTCTTTTTGTTGCAATGGTAAATGGGAGTGTTTCCTTGATTTCACTTTCAGATTTTTCATCATTAGTATATAGGAATGCCAGAGATTTCTGTGCATTAATTTTGTATCCTGCAACTTTACCAAATTCATTGATTAGCTCTAGTAGTTTTCTGGTAGCATCTTTAGGATTCTCTATGTATAGTATCATGTCATCTGCAAACAGTGACAGCTTTACTTCTTCTTTTCCAATTTGGATTCCTTTTATTTCCTTTTCTTCTCTGATTGCTGCGGCTAAAACTTCCAAAACTATGTTGAATAAGAGTGGTGAGAGTGGGCAACCTTGTCTTGTTCCTGATCTTAGTGGAAATGGTTTCAGTTTTTCACCATTGAGGACGATGCTGGCTGTGGGTTTGTCATATATGGCCTTTATTATGTTGAGGAAAGTTCCCTCTATGCCTACTTTCTGCAGGGTTTTTATCATAAATGGGTGTTGAATTTTGTCAAAAGCTTTCTCTGCATCTATTGAGATGATCATATGGTTTTTCTCCTTCAACTTGTTAATATGGTGTATCACATTGATTGATTTGCGTATATTGAAGAATCCTTGCATTCCTGGAATAAACCCCACTTGATCATGGTGTATGATCCTTTTAATGTGCTGTTGGATTCTGTTTGCTAGTATTTTGTTGAGGATTTTTGCATCTATGTTCATCAGTGATATTGGCCTGTAGTTTTCTTTCTTTGTGACATCCTTGTCTGGTTTTGGTATCAAGGTGATGGTGGCCTCGTAGAATGAGTTTGGGAGTGTTCCTCCCTCTGCTATATTTTGGAAGAGTTTGAGAAGGATAGGTGTTAGCTCTTCTCTAAATGCTTGATAGAATTCGCCTGTGAAGCCATCTGGTCCTGGGCTTTTGTTTGTTGGAAGATTTTTAATCACAGTTTCAATTTCAGTGCTTGTGATTGGTCTATTCATATTTTCTATTTCTTCCTGAGTCAGTCTTGGCAGGTTGTGCATTTCTAAGAATTTGTCCATTTCTTCCAGGTTGTCCATTTTATTGGCATAGAGTTGCTTATAGTAATCTCTCATGATCTTTTGTATTTCTGCAGTGTCAGTTGTTACTTCTCCTTTTTCATTTCTAATTCTATTGATCTGAGTCTTCTCCCTTTTTTTCTTGATGAGTCTGGCTAATGGTTTATCAATTTTGTTTATCTTCTCAAAGAACCAGCTTTTAGTTTTATTGATCTTTGCTATCGTTTCCTTCATTTCTTTTTCATTTATTTCTGATCTGATTTTTATGATTTCTTTCCTTCTGCTAACTTTGGGATGTTTTTGTTCTTCTTTCTCTAATTGCTTTAGGTGCAAGGTTAGGTTGTTTATTCGAGATATTTCCTGTTTCTTAAGGTGGGATTGTATTGCCATAAACTTCCCTCTTAGAACTGCTTTTGCTGCATCCCATAGGTTTTGGGTCGTCGTGTCTCCATTGTCATTTGTTTCTAGGTATTTTTTAATTTCCTCTTTGATTTCTTCAGTGATCACTTCGTTATTAAGTAGTGTATTGTTTAGCCTCCATGTGTTTGTATGTTTTACAGCTTTTTTCCTGTAATTGATATCTAGTCTCATAGCATTGTGGTCGGAAAAGATACTTGATACAATTTCAATTTTCTTAAATTTACCAAGGCTTGATTTGTGACCCAAGATATGATCTATCCTGGAGAATGTTCCATGAGCACTTGAGAAAAATGTGTATTCTGTTGTTTTTGGATGGAATGTCCTATAAATATCAATTAAGTCCATCTTGTTTAATGTATCATTTAAAGCTTGTGTTTCCTTATTTATTTTCATTTTGGATGACCTGTCCATTGGTGAAAGTGGGGTGTTAAAGTCCCCTACTATGATTGTGTTACTGTCGATTTCTCCTTTTATGGCTGTTAATATTTCCCTTATGTATTGAGGTGCTCCTATGTTTGGTGCATAAATATTTACAATTGTTATATCTTCTTCTTGGATTGATCCCTTGATCATTATGTAGTGTCCTTCTTTGTCTCTTCTAGTAGTCTTTATTTTAAAGTCTATTTTGTCTGATATGAGAATTGCTACTCCAGCTTTCTTTTGGTTTCCATTTGCATGGAATATCTTTTTCCATCCCCTTACTTTCAGTCTGTATGTATCTCTAGGTCTGAAGTGGGTCTCTTGTAGACAGCATATATATGGGTCTTGTTTTTGTATCCATTCAGCCAGTCTGTGTCTTTTGGTGGGAGCATTTAGTCCATTTACATTTAAGGTAATTATCGATATGTATGTTCCTATTCCCATTTTCTTAATTGCTTTGGGTTCGTTATTGTAGTTCTTTTCCTTCTGTTGTGTTTCTTGCCTAGAGAAGTTCCTTTAGCATTTGTTGTAAAGCTGGTTTGGTGGTGCTGAACTCTCTCAGCTTTTGCTTGTCTGTAAAGGTTTTAATTTCTCCATCAAATCTGAATGAGATCCTTGCTGGGTAGAGTAATCTTGGTTGCAGGTTTTTCTCCTTCATCACTTTAAGTATGTCCTGCCACTCCCTTCTGGCTTGTAGAGTTTCTGCTGAGAGATCAGCTGTTATCCTGATGGGGATTCCCTTGTGTGTTATTTGTTGTTTTTGCCTTGCTGCTTTTAATATGATTTCTTTGTGTTTAATTTTTGACAGTTTGATTAATATGTGTCTTGGTGTATTTCTCCTTGGATTTATTCTGTATGGGACTCTCTGTGCCTCCTGGACTTGATTAACTATTTCCTTTCCCATATTAGGGAAGTTTTCAACTATAATCTCTTCAAATATTTTCTCAGTCCCTTTCTTTTTCTCTTCTTCTTCTGGAACCCCTATAATTCGAATGTTGGTGCGTTTAATGTTGTCCCAGAGGTCTCTGAGACTGTCCTCTGTTCTTTTCATTCTTTTTTCTTTATTTTGCTCTGCAGCAGTTATTTCCACTATTTTATCTTCCACCTCACTTATCCGTTCTTCTGCCTCAGTTATTCTGCTATTGATCCCATCTAGAGTATTTTTTATTTCATTTATTGTGTTTTTAATCGATGCTTGATTCGTCTTTAGTTCTTCTAGGTCCTTGTTAACTGTTTCTTGCATTTTGTCTATTCTATTTCCAAGATTTTGGATCATCTTTACCATCATTATTCTGAATTCTTTTTCAGATAGACTGCCTATTACCTCTTCATTTGTTAGGTCTGGTGGGTTTTTATCTTGCTCCTTCTCCTGCTGTGTGTTTTTCTGTCTTCTCATTTTGCTTATGTTACTGTGTTTGGGGTCTCCTCTTTGCAGGCTGCAGGTTCGTAGTTCCCGTTGTTTTTGGTGTCTGTCCCCAGTGGCTAAGGTTGGTTTAGTGGGTTGTGTAGGCTTCTTGGTGGAGGGGACTACTGCCTGTGTTCTGGTGGATGAGGCTGGATCTTGTCTTTCTGGTGGGCAGGTCCACGTCTGGTGGTGTGTTTTGGGGTGTTTGCAGACTTTTTATGATTTGAGGCAGCCTCTCTGCTAATGGGTGGTGTTGTGTTCCTGTCTTGCTAGTTGTTTGGCATAGGGTGTCCAGCACTGTAGCTTGCTGGTCGTTGAGTGAAGCTGGGTGCTGGTGTTGAGATGGAGATCTCTGGAAGATTTTCGCCGTTTGATAGTATGTGGAGCTGGGAGGTCTCTTGTGGACCAGTGTCCTGAAGTTCGCTCTCCCACCTCAGAGGCACAGCACTGACTCCTGGCTCCTCAATTTGGGATGATTTGTTGTCTATTCATGTATTCCACAGATGCAGGGTACATGAAGTTGATTGTGGAGCTTTAATCCGCTGCTTCTGAGGCTGCTGGGAGAGGTTTCCCTTTCTCTTCTTTGTTCTCACAGCTCCTGGGTCTCAGCTTTGGATTTGGCCCCGCCTCTGCGTGTAGGTCGCCGGAGGGCGTCTGTTCTTCGCTCAGACAGGACAGGGTTAAAGGAGCAGCCTCTTCGGGGACTCTGGCTCACTCAGGCCGGGCGGGAGGGAGGGGCACGGACTGCGGGGCGTGCCTGCAGCGGCAGAGGTCGGCGTGATGTTGCACCAGCCCGGGGCGCGCCGTGCGTTCTCCCAGGGAAGCCGCCCCTGGATCCCGGGACCCCGGCAGTGGCAGGCTGCACAGGCTCCCGGAAGGGCGGTGTGGACAGTGTCCTGCGCTCGCACACAGGCTTCTTGGCGGCGGCAGCAGCAGCCCCAGCGTCCCACGCCCGTCTCTGGGCTCCGCGCTTTCAGCCGCGACTCGCGCCCGTCTCTGGAGCTCCTTTACGCGGTGCTCTTAATCCCCTCTCCTCGCGCACCAGGAAACCAAGAGGGAAGAAAAAGTCTCCTGCCTCTTCGGCAGCTCCAGAGTTTTCCCGGACTCCCTCCCGGCTAGCTGTGGCACATTAGCCCCCTTCAGGCTGAGTTCTCGCCGCCAGTCCCAGTCCTCTCCCTGCGCTCTGACCGAAGCCCGAGCCTCAGCTCCAGCGCCGCCCGCCCTGGCGGGGGAGCAGACAAGCCTCTCGGGCTGGTGAGTGCCGCTCGGCACCGCTCCTCTCTGCGGGAATCTCTCTGCTTTGCCCTACCCAGGTATGTGGGGAGTTTCTTGCCTTTTGGGAGGTCTGGGGTCTTCTACCAGCGTTCAGTAGTTGTTCTGTAGGAGTTGTTGCACGTGTAGCTGTATTTCTGGTGTATCTGTGGGGAGGAAGGTGATCTCCGCGTCTTACTCTTCCGCCATCTTACCCGGAAGTGCCTATTTCTTTACTTTTGTATCTATATGAGATGGTGGATGTTCACTAAACTTACTGTTGTAATCGTTTCATGATATACCTATGTCAAATTATTATGCTGTATACCTTAAACTTATACAGTGCTGTAGGTCAATAAATATCTGAAAAAAACTGGAAGAAAAAAGAAAAAGGATACTTAGAAAACAAACTAGAATACCTTGTCTCCATGAGAGGCATAGAGAGGGAGTGGAAAATGGGAATGAAAAGGATTGAAAACATAAATGACAAGTGAGGGGCCTGGCCTGAAAGAATGATGACAATAGTGATATGAGCTGGAATAAGATTTTCTCAACCGTCTGACCCTGAAGTATTCCCACCCTTCTTTGCTTGAACTAGTCTCACCTTCTCTTAGGCCCTGTGGGAGCCATACATAACACTTACTGCCTTAGAGACTTTATAGTGCTGCTCCTGGGAACCCTGAAGTGATAACCCTTTGTCTTCTCCTCTTCATCTGTCTACCTCATGCTTATTTCTGAGGTCTCAGCTTAAAGATCACTTCTTCCTGAGGGCCTTTCCTGGCCACAAACCACTTCATCCTCAATTTAAATTACTTATCCTCTTCTCCTTTCTCTTAGCACCTTGAAAACTTCCTCCATAGCACTTATCAGTATTTGTCATAACTAATGTATTTGTATATATTGGTTAGAGGGATCCTTTTGAAACACCTGCCGCCCCGTTCCTGTGCAAGCCCCATGGTGAAAGTTGCCATTGTCTGTTTTGTTCTCCACTGTATATCCTGAGGGTCTAGTCCAGTGCCTGTTCCCTTATAGACTCTCAAGTACATTTGTGGAGGAATAAATGAACAAACAGAGGAATTAATGAATTAAAAAACAGAATGGAAAGGATGGAAGAATCGGTAGAGGGATTGGTGGATGAATGTATATATCCATGGTCTTCCCACCGATGTGGCTCCACATGGGCCCAGCAATGGGAAAACAGACAGGGATATGCCAGGGAGAGCCAGGGGATGGAAGATACACAGACGCGGAATGGGGGATAAAGGATGGAAGGAGAAGGGGAGATTGAGTACAAAAACCAGTTGGAAGACTGAAAAGACATAGGAAAGAGGGAGACAGAGAGGTAGCAGCAAAGAGAGAGGGAGGATGCAGGCGAGCTGAGGGAGAGGTGGGGGAGAGAGACGGCAAGTGGGGCTGCAAGGTGACAAGCAGAAAGCCAGGGACAGGCAGAAAGAAAAGGAGCATCTCTCCCCAGCAACACACCTTACTGGGTGGTGATCAAAATAATGAATTCCGCACATCCCTCCTTTTCTTTCTAGCACCACCAGCTCTTAACATTGGCCATGAAAAATTAGAGCCGTTTGTAAAAATTCAAGGCAACAAAGGTCCGACTCCACTCATTGCTTCTGGTGAAAGCTTAGTAGCTGAGGTCTTACCAGTGATAAGGCTACAGGGAAAGGGACAGGGACAAGTAGACACTCCTCATTCTGAAGCAAGCTCCATTCACGTGGCTGTGTGGGAAGCACATCCAGGGAAGGTAATAGACTGATGTATGCATTGGTTCTGTAGAAAGGAAAAAGGAAATAACAAGTCCTTTGTCTACATACCATGGAACATTCCCCATCGTGAGGCACTGGAAAGAAATTGAATCCTCTCAGGGGCAAAACAAGCATTCCAGGTGGAAGTTGCCCTGCTGCTGGTATTGGGCATTTATTATATCAAACCTCTAAAATGAAGTAGAGAACTTAATATCACAAGGCATGAAAAGGTTGTAACCATGATCACTTGATCTCAAGGACATTTTTGCATGTGGTGTTAGACTAATGAGACTCAGTGGAAACAAACACCCATATTTTGACATTTAAATGCCAATATTCGCCAAGCTTTACATTTTATTGTAATTCACCATGGGGCTGAATTGTTTCCTTAAGCTAATGGAGGATCACAGGCAACGTCTTGAGGACTTGCGTAGACTTAAAGCAGAAGGGCTAACCACACTGACTCCTCTGTGACACACCGATCTTTGTTCTGCCATAAGATCTTCCCTCCCCTTCCCTTAGATAATGACTAAAAGTTTACAGTGAGCCCAGTTTGGGCACTTTTGTGTAATGGTGTATGCAGCATGGGTATGGCCTCTCAGTGGGCTATTTAGGAAAGACAGAGAGGAGCAAGCAGGAGAGAGCTTATGGGAGTGCAACATCAGTTTCCCAATGGTTAATAGCAGCCCTCGGACAGTTAACACAGGCCTAAGCAAGAGGCTGATCAACCAGCACACTTGTGAGGCTTATTCAGAGAGTGGCCATCAAGGAAAAGTTATTTGTGGATAAATACTTTTTATCCTCAGATCCTTTTTTTCAGGGATGAAGGTGGTGATTGGTGAGAAGCCAGAAAGAATAGTGTGTAATATTATCAATATATAATTTAATAGCTGAAAGGCTTTTCCAAAAATCGCAGTAGTGATATGTGTTGTCTATTTCAAAGCAATTGTAGAACATGAAGCACATCAAATAATATGCTGTGCAATGAAAGAGAACAGTTAGATATGTGGAAGTAGTTACTGTAGAGGACCTGAAATGGCCAGTTTTAACTGTTAGTGATACAATTAAGGAATAGCAGAAGCCAGTGAGTTGGTGAAGGGATGTTTGACCATTTGGGCATCCTGAATGTCAAGGGCAAAGTACTGAGATAAAATGAGGCCAGAATGAGGACAACCTTCTTACTGTGAGAACAAGCTTAAGAATCAGACACTGGCTTCATGTTATGTGAGGTTAGTGCATGAACCCCTCAGGAAAAAACAGATGAGAGGAACCCCTGGAATTCGGGAGGCCTTAACCAGCCATGGTATCAAGAGACATTCTGGTTGCCAGTAGACCTGCTTTTGCATCACTGTTAGCCCTAGGAATGCAGAAGAGCACTGCCATTCTGATATAAACCCAGAAAAGGACAGCATATACTACCGTAAGACCAACTAGAACAGAACTCCCCAAGGAATGAATGGGGAACAAGAATTTCCATCTCCATGGTAACCCTTGTACAACTCAGCATTATTTCTCATCAGTATGATGGAAAGACACACATTCTAGTTTCTTGGTGTTTCTATTCTTGCCCCTCTACTATTCTCTCCACATGTCTCCAACAAATCCTTTCTTAAAAAATGACCATTAAAAACCAGTATGACATCTCCTTGCTGAGAAAGCTTGAACGTATTTTTATTGCCTTAGATGAGAAATAGGATGGCAGACATATGCATAGCAGAGTGGATACATCTTAAAAGCATAGTTCTCAGTTACAATATTTGAATGTAAGAAAAATTTATGTACTATAATGCTTCCAGCCACGACGAATTAACAGGAATCCGATGTGCTCTGCTACCTAAATATCTATAAACCAAAAAAGTTATAGAGCTTTACGTCGTGGCTCCACGAGCCACGCAGGACATTGATCCCCAAGATAAGGGAAATTAAAAAGGCGATCCCCAGGATTGCCCAATTCTCCCCAACTTCTTGCCGGGATACAGTTTACAGGCTGTGGCACAGGGAGATTGAACACAAACAGAGGTGAATAAGTGAAGGAGACAGAGCTGAGAATTCCAAGAGGCCAATGTGACTAGAATATTCTGGGAGTAATGGAGGGGAGAGAGCTGCACAGTTGAGGTAGCCCTGGAGAGCTGCAGAGGTTTCCCATCTGGGTGCAGTGTATGAGAAAAGGGCAGTGGTGGTAGCTGACTTCCATTTTCTAGAGTGAGTAGTTGTGCGGATCATGGTGCCATTTACTGAGACTGTGAAGATGGGAGTTTTAAAAACAAGCGAGATGGGGGACGTGAGTGTGTGGGAGGGGTGGATATAGCAATACCACAGTGAGACAGACTCACTGCGAGGAGCCCTTGAAACATCCAAGTGGAGATGTCAAGTAGACGAATGAATATATGGATTTGGATCTCAAAGCTGAAGCTCGAACTGGGGTTGTAGATTTAGGAGTTGTAAGCATATTAGCCTATATAGTTAAAGCATCTAGCATATAGAGGGGCTGGTATAAAAACGAATACAACAGAAGTTCTCATCATAAAAAATTGTAACTATGTGTGATGATGGATGTTAACTGGACTTATTGTGGTGATCATTTCACAGTATATACAAATATTGAATCATGATGTCGTACACCCGAAACTAATATAATGTTATGTGTCAATTATATCTCAAGTAAAAAAGAGAAAAAATAAGAATAAAAAATAAAATAAAGCGAATATAAGTCCACTACGGATTTTGTAAAAAAAAAAAAAAGCAGTTTCAAAATGAGATGGGAACATAGCATTTTCTATTAGCATATAGCGGTTCGTCAAGGCTTTCGCTTCTAAGGTCTGGTCACGTCCCACAGAAACGTGTTGCACAGGAAGGGCTGAGAGACACAAGCAGCTGACAGGGAAGGTTGCTATGCAACAGCTGAGGAAAGCCATCCAGACAGGCAGAATTGATGTTGGTCACTGGAGAGTAAAAGCTCTGATCCTTGCAATAGCTTCCAGTCAGACACAGTGGTGGACAGCCTGGGGAGGCTGATATAAAAACGAATATAAAAGTTCACTATGTTTTTTTGTAAAAAAAAAAAAAAAAAAAATAGAAGTGCAATCTGACATGGGATCATAGCATTTTCTCCAGTCATTCTGGAAGCGTAGGAGCATGTGTGTCCTTAGGTAGGACCCCAGTAAGTCCTCCTTTTGCTTCACATTTTGCATATTGAGAAACCGGGCTCAGAGATGTCCAGTGACCCAAGCGGGCTTTCACACAGCTAGCGACAGACTGGCCCAACACTCCGTCCCTGGAATTCGGAAGTCCAGCCCAGCTTCTATCCACAGGACCACAGCTGCCCCAGGCCCCAGCCGTGGAAGGAACCAGGCCAAACATTTACTCTGAATCAGGGCTTGCCATGGCTCAGACACACAAGTGCCTGATTGTCCTGGCCGCTCCAGTGGGCACCAGGAAGTCCTCAGGGGCAGCGTGTTTGTGCCACTCACAGCGAAGAGGCCTGACAGTCGGAGCAGGGAGTGGACCCCAAGGAGCGATTCTCACACCTGGATGGACCCACATAGAGCAGGCAAGGGGTGGGCCTGGGGCTCCTGCCTGTTCCCCCTGGAATGCAGAGCGTGAGCTTAGGTCTCAGAGAACAGAAAGCTGGCTTGTTGGGACAGATGTTGACAGGGCAGGAGAGGTGGGGTGGATCTGCTGTGCAAACTGAAGAAGGGAGGGTGCCTCAGTCCCCGGGGCCAGTGCTAACGGAACATGGATTTTTGGAGTCAGCGAGACCCCGGCCCAAATTCTGCATTTTCAACTTACTGGCTCTGTGGCCTCGTCTAGTTCGTGCGATGTGCCTGTCTGTGCCTCAGCTTCCTGATCTGTAAAATGGGGATGCTGACATCCACCTCCCAGGGCTGCTGTGAGAGGAAGATAATGCCCAGCACAGCTCAGGCTGTGACACACAAGCTGCATGAAGAGTGGCTGGGGAAGCAGATGTTCCCAGTGTGTCTGGGGGCCCTAGAGATGGTTAGTGGAGGGGAACACAAAGGGAACTGGTGTCCTCTCGCCATTTCCATTTCTCTTGCTGCAGTTGCAGACTGGGCTAGAGACCTCTGTGTTGGTGACCTAGGGGTCACGCTGGGGAAGCAGGGCTCAGTGTATTCCAGACCACACTGGAGGAGCTTAGAGGCAAGGGGGAGGGCAGGGCTGAGAAGCATTGTGCAAAAGTCGGGGGACTGAGGGTATATGATGGATGGGTTGGAACCACAGTACAGGGTGTGAGTGCCCGCGCCTGCGATCCGGGGAGCGGAGGAGGAGGTGGGGAACGGTGAGGGGAATCTGGCGGGAAGGAGAAAACGCCCCCCACCCCGCCCACCCACTGGCGGAATCGCATGCGCACAGGGGACCTGGTGGGAAAGGCTTTTGTTGGGAAAGCGGGCCGGCTGGAGGGGTCCGCGCATGCGCCGGCTGCCCAGCCGCGCGGCGGGGAGGGGAGTGCGCGGAGAAAAGGGGCGGGGTGGTCGGAGCTGCTGTGCTGGCAGCAGTAGGCGAGGGCGCGGCTGCGGGGTTCCTGGTGCTGAGGACGGACGCCATTGGAGCCCCAGGGAAGGTAAGGATCCAGCCCCAGACAAGACCGGGGAAGAGCGAGTGGAACGAGGGTACGCTGTGCCCTCCCTGTACCCAATCCCCCGCCCCTGGATCTGAACAAAGCCCAAGCACGCAGAACCTGAACCCCGTTACCCCGCGGTCTAGATAGGAACCGCCCCCCTCCACCACCGCCAGACGTAGGCTCCCCGATCCGAGCCCCACTTACACCGGAGCCCACCATCCGAACCCCTTTAACAGACCCGTGTGCTCCGTGCTGAGCTTCCTTAGAGCGGAGGCCCCACCTCCACCCCAACCACTCTGAGATCAACCCAGTGGAACTGAACGTTTTGCCCCCTTCCTGGAGTTGCAGTCCTGGCCTCTGAGACCTCCAGCGCTCCAGTTCGAGCCTCACGTAGCCCGAAGACCCCCACCCCATCCACCTTGAGCGCTCCTCTATGAGCCCAACCTAGACCTGAATCAGCTGAATCCCCCCCACCGGCACTTAGAGGGTCCCTGGGATTCATTTTCCCAGAGCTTCCAGCGGTCCCCGTTTGTCTCAGCCCTCTCATGTCATCTCCTCCCCACCGTCCTGGCCCCCTGCTCCAGGCATTAAATTCAGGCGCTTTATTTCTCCCTCTCTCAACGCATCTCCTATGGGCCTCTTTGGACCCAAGCCCGCCAGTGCACCCCCTGTTCAAATCCAGCCGCTGGGCCGGGGAGCCTGCCTGTCCTAAACTCCCCTTTCAGTGTAGGGTCTCCTCCGACCTCCTCTATCCTTCTCTTGGGGCTCTGTCTCTGAGGGAATCTACCCCAGCAGCCCTCACTCCCCCACCCACCCCGACCTTATACTGCCTGGTAACCTGATGATTGCAGCCCCCCACTTCCTGAGAGATCCGGCCTCCTGCTGGGTCCCGCCCCCTCCCCCTGAAGAGGCCTCCCCGTCCCTCTCAGGCTGAGCTCTCTTCTCCTTGGGACCCCCAGCATGGCTGAGGGAAGCTACCGCAAAGAATCTGAAGGGTACAACGTTGAAGACATGGACGAGGGTAGTGATGAAGTCGGGGAGGAAGACATGGTTGAAGGCAACGACTATGAAGAATTTGGTGCTTTTGGAGGCTACGGAGCCCTCACCAGCCTTGACATCCGTATCCTCAGAGCCTTTGGGAGCTTGGGTCCAGGCTTTCGCATCTTAGCGGTGAGGCCCCTTGTCGGCCACCTGCTAGCCCTGGGCCTTCCCTCCTGCGACGTCAGGGAGGATGGGAGGAGGGGGTGGGTGAAGGCCGGAGTTGAATGGGGAAGGACTGCCCAGCTTCACCAAACCTTCCCTCTCTTGCTGGGAGAAAGCGGGATTTGGGAGGGTCCGGGGGCTGGCCGGGGGCTGGCCAGCACAGGGCGAGTGTGTACAGCTGTCTGCCTTGCCCTCCCCTCCCTGGTCTTGCAGAATGAGCCCTGGGAACTTGAAAACCCTATGCTGGCCAGGACTCTGCTGGAGGCATTTCGGATGGATCCAGAAACACTTGCCAACGAGCCGGCTGCCCGTGCTGCCAACGTAGCCCGGGCCGCCTCCTCTAACCAAGCTGCTCGGGCCGCCGCTGCTGCTGCCCGTGCCACCTACCATCAGGTGGTCGCTGACCACTCAGTGGCCACAGACCAGGGCTCAGGAGGCGATACCCAGCCCATGACATCCGCTGCCGAGGCTCAGGCAGCCACCCTTGAGACAAGCCTTGCTTCTCCGCACAGCTCCCAGACGCTAGTCAAGAGCGAGATGGCCACCCCAGGGGCTCCAGCAAGGTCCACGCAGCCCCAGACATCCTCCCGGGCCCAGGAGGCTGCTGCCGAGGGCCCTAGTACGGCCTGTGCTTTCTCCCAGGCCCCGCGTGCCAGTGAGATGGATGCCACCCGGCCCAAAACAGCCTTCCTGGGTCAGAACGATGTCTTTGATTTCACCCAGCCGGCAGGTGTCAGTGGCATGGCCTTCCCACGCCCCAAGAGACCTGCCCCGGCCCAAGAGGCTGCCACAGAGGGCCCCAGTGCTGCCTCCGGGGGGCCCCAGGCAGCCTCTGCCGGGGAGGGGGCAGCCACCCGGCCAAAGACGACCAAGTCTGGGAAGGCTCTCGCCAAGACTCGGTGGGTGGAGCCTCAGAATGTTGTGGCAGCAGCTGCTGCCAAGGCCAAGATGGCCACGAGCATCCCTGAGCCTGAGGGTGCAGCTGCCACCTCTCAGCAGAGTGCGGAGCCCTGGGCCAGGATGGGAGGCAAGAGGACAAAGAAGGTGAGACCTCCGTGCTGCCCCCAGCCCCCCTTGCTCCCCTGCTTTCTGTGCCCTCGCCTCTCCCTGCCTCCTCCTCTCCCTCCCCGCCTCCCCTCCCCTCCCCTCACGTCCCCTCCCCTCTCCTTCCCTCCCCTCTGCTCTCAGCTTGTGCATGTTTCTCCAAGACAGGTTCACTAGCATGTTTTTACTCCACGTAGTCCCTACCCTCGGGCCCGGAGGGAGAAGCAGGTTGGCTCAGTGCCTGGCACTTAGTAAGCACTCGGCACGTGTCATCCGTTGTTCCTACTACCCTTATCTCCAAGTACGTGCTCTGGTTAAGATGTGTGCCAGGTGCTTTTGCACGGGCAGCCTGGTAGCCCTGAGTCTCTCCTCTGTCTAATGGTACAGTCCAAGCACCTGGATGACGAATATGAGAGCAGCGAGGAGGAGAGAGAGCCTCCTGCGGTCCCCCCGACCTGGAGGGCATCGCAGCCCCCACTGACGACTGTGCGGCCTCAGATGGCCCCTCGGCCCCCCATGGCCCTGAGGTCCCAGGTACCCTCAAGGCACGTACTGTGCTTGCCACCCCGCAATGTGACCCTTCTGCAAGAGAGGGTAAGAAGCCTGCCCTTCCCCCATCTCGCTCCTCCCCTCCCTTGCGGGGCTGTTCTTTGAGGTCGCCCACGCCTTGGTCTCCCCGTGTGCTCCCTCCTTCTCCAGGCAAATAAGTTGGTGAAATATCTGATGATTAAAGACTACAAGAAGATCCCCATCAAGCGCTCAGGTGGGCAACCTGTGCCCCCTCCCTGAGCTCTGCCCTTCCCCCCACCCACAACCCTGCCCTGTGGGCCTCCCATCAGGTGCCCCCCCCCACACACACATCAGGCCTGGCTGATGGCTGCATTTGCACGGTGTGGGGTCCTGAGCGTGCTCCCTTCAGCAGGGCTGACAGAAAGGCTGCAGCTCTGTGGCCCCTGCTCAGCCTCGGTGCTTTGCCCACCCCTCCCCTCCTGCAGACATGCTGAAGGATGTCATCCGAGAATACGACGAACATTTCCCTGAGATCATTGAACGAGCGACGTACACTCTGGAAAAGGTGGGTGCGGGGCCGGGGGCAGCTCTGTGGAGCAGGGCCCGCAGGGAACCCTTGCCCCCTGCATCCCCTCGAGGCCCAAGGGCAGGACTACGTGCTCTGGAAGGAAGCCCTCCCCGGCCTCTCCACCTGGGAGCTTCCTCTGCCTGCCTCCTTCCCTCCTTCTTGCGCTTCGTGCTCTCTGAGTGTCTGTGGTCTCCTGAGGTGGATCCCATTGTCTCAGTCAGCGTCAGTGCTCCCACAGGGCACTTCCTCTGCGGCCCCTCTTCTTCCTCCTCCCCCAGGGCTTGGGGCTCCCCGCCGAGGAAAAGTTCTAACGGGGAATTGAGTGACTGCCTGCAGGACACCCAGCATGGATGTTTGGTCTCACATTCTGTTTTCTCCCCCATGTAGAAGTTTGGGATCCACCTGAAGGAAATCGACAAGGAAGAACACCTCTACATTCTTGTCTGCACACGGGATTCGTCAGCCCGCCTCCTGGGAAAGTGAGAGAGCACAGGAGGGTGGTGGCCTTCCTTCGTGGTGCCTCCCCGCTCCTCTCAGAGAAACGGGAAAGTCAGGTTGGGGGGCCTAGCACGGCTCCCACCCAGGGTTAGCAGTGCTGAGCAGTTAAGGGCTGGCAGGGCCAGTAGCCTGGGCTGAGGATTTGCTGCTCTCCAGGTTTCGCCCCTGCCCACCCTTCCCCACCGCCATCTTCCTAGGAAAGCAAGCTCCTTGGTTGCCTCTCCCTGCTAAGGTCCTGGCCAGGGCTTGGCAGAGTGGGCCTCGGGAGGGGGACGGGGGTGTGGGGGTGCTCTCCAGTGGACTTGTGCTCCCGACGCAATGCGCAAAGGCCAGGGAAGGTCTGGATGTGCCTCTGGACGCAGGGCTGCCAACCGTTTGCTCCCTGCCTAACCCCATCCTCGGCAGAGCCGTGGGAGGAGGTGTTAGCATCCCCATTTGATGGATGAAGGGACTCAGTCTCAGGCCGAGGAATGAATTGTCTGGACCAGGTAGCGCAAGCCATGCAGAGTGGGAGGAAGTGCCCTGTAGCCCAGCAATCTGGGAGAGGCTAGTTGAGTGAGCCGGCTGTGGTCCCCCCGGGCAAATGGCTGCTGGACAGACTCCCTCTTTCTACACCTTCAGGACCAAGGACACTCCCAGGCTGAGTCTCCTCTTGGTGATCCTGGGCGTCATCTTCATGAACGGCAACCGTGCCAGCGAGGGTGAGTGGCTGGGCCTGCAGCTGGGGGGTTGCCCGCCGTCTCACCTCCGTGTGCTAAACTCTTGTACCTCATCTCCCCTCGCAGCTGTCCTCTGGGAGGCACTACGCAAGATGGGACTGCGCCCCGGGTATGATTGGGGTCTCTCGGCTCCCACTCCTCAGTGTGTCTGTCCTTGGGCACAAGAGGCCCCGGGATTGCAGTGGCCTAGTGGTCTCTGCGGGGCGTGGCGTCCTGGACTAGGTAGAGCGCAAAGGGTCCCACCAGGGTGCGTGGGGAAACGGTCCTGAACTCTGAGCACCCCCTCTGCTCCGTGTGCCTTCCCTGTTCCCAGATGAGAACTAAGAGAAACCATCGGACCTGGGGCTCCGTCAAACCCCTCCCTGGGGCATCGCTGACAAGTGGCCGTCTGGCCTCTGCTGCCGGCCCAGGCGTCCATGGGGACACCCCACAGGCTGGGAAGCTCTCAGTCCTGCTGGGAGTGCTCCCGCCCAGCCCGGGCACTGCCACTGTCTCTAGTCATGCGTTCCTTTCCTTGCACTCAGGGTGAGGCACCCATTCCTGGGCGATCTGAGGAAACTCATTACAGAGGACTTTGTGAAGCAGAAGTGAGTATCGACTGAGTTCACTTTGCCTCCCACTCAGGCCTTCCTCGTGTGCTGCTCTGGCTGAGGAAGCCATTCCCCAGCCCATGTCTTAACACCAGAGGGATGGGTGTCTGGTGTGAGTGTGGGGTGGGGGGGAATGTGAGTGTTGGGGGGAGGGCAATTCCAGGGAGGCTTGGGGAAAGGGAGCACATGCTGACTGCGAGCACCGGGTTGGGTGGAACAGCCCACATCTCGTTCAGCACCTGCCCTCTTGGCAGTGTCCCCGGCTTTACATCTCAGGAGCCTGGGGCTCAGAGAGTGGAAGCCTGACATGGCCGAGGCTGAGATAAGGCCCATTTGGGCCTGGAGCCCAGCCCCGCCGACCTTCTAGCCCAGGCCCACCCCATCCTCGGTGCTTGGAGATCTCGTGTGCCCTCACACAGGCCCATATGCATGTTCACCACCAATCCCCCCCGCCCCCCCCACCACACACACACACACACACACACACACACACACACACACACACACACACACACACAGAGATGGTCGAGAGTATGCATGGAGTCCACTGCTCTTGGTTGACTGTTTCTTCCCGTACAGTCATTTTCTGGGGTGGACTGTCCCAGGGTTCAGCCAGGCCATGGACGAGCCCCATGGTGGGGTGTGCTCAGAGCAGGGGGCCTGAAGAAATGGCTCCTCTGTTTACAGCACACGCAACAGGAACCTGGGTTATTGTGACAAGGGGCCCAAAACTCGTGGCCTTCCTATGAACAAATACCCTACACGTGCCCCCTGCACCTCCATATGCCTACTGGGCAGGACCAGTGGCCTAAGGGTGTGAGCACCTCAGTTTTGGAGGCGGAAACCCCTGGGAGTGAGCGTGGGAGAGAGGCAAGGGCTGCGGGGCCAGGGCAGGCCTCCTGCGGCAGCCAGGCTGCAGCCTCGGGGCTGGGAAGGGGCCACCTGGGAGCCACTGGTGCAGCAACAGGTCTGCCTGGCTGGAAGCAGAAGTTTATTTTCCTCTCTCACGCAGGTACCTGGAATACAAGAAGATCCCCAATAGCAGCCCACCTGAGTATGAGTTCCTCTGGGGCCTGCGTGCCCGCCACGAGACCAGCAAGATGAGGGTGCTGAGATTCATCGCCCAGGTAAGGCAGAGCCTGTGTTCTGGCTGGAGTTTCCCATACCTCGTTGGTTGGCTGAGGCCCAGAAAGGTTCCTAAGTCACTGACACAAGTTCACAGACGTAGTGAGTGGGTGGGGCGAAATCCCAGGTCTGGCGCAGAATAATGGGAGCCCGATTCCAGTCGTGTGGGTTTCTATCGTGATTTTGCCAAGCGCTCAGGAAGGCGTATGGCAGGAAGCAGGTGCTGAGCGAGGTGGGGTAGCTGTTCCCACGGCTGCTGTTCTTCCACCGCAGTATCAGAACCGAGACCCCCGGGAATGGAGGGCTCATTTCTTGGAGGCTGTGGATGATGCTTTCAAGACGATGGATGTGGATATGGCTGAGGAACATGCCAGGGCCCAGATGAGGGCCCAGATGAACATCGGGGAGGAAGCTCTGATTGGCCGGTGGAGCTGGGACGACATACAGGTCGAGCTCCTGACCTGGGATGAGGACGGAGATTTTGGCGACGCCTGGTCCAGGATCCCCTTCGCTTTCTGGGCCAGATACCATCAGTACATTCTGAACAGCAACCGTGCCAACAGGAGAGGCACCTGGAGGGCTGGCGTCAGCAGTGGCACCAGTGGTGCGGCCAGCACCAGCATGCTCGATGGCCCCAGCACCAGCTCCACCATCCGGACCAGAAACGCCGCCAGAACCAGTGCCAGCTTCTTCTCCTGGATTCAGTAAGACTGGAGGTCATTAGATGAGACTCTGAAGGATGGGGTGTGGAGGGAGTGGGAGGAGTCAGGGGAAGGCCTGGGGTGTCGTGGGGGAACGAGGAGAGCCTGACGGGACACTCAGTTTGTCCTTCCTGTCCCTCACGGTTCACCTGTACTGACCCTTGTGTTCTGGCCTTTGTGTCTCCCGGTTCCAGGCAGCGCTGAGGAGCTGCAGCAGTCCCCTGCCGAGCCAGAGTGCCTCCTCTGCCGCCTCCCCGACAGGGCACTCTAGGCAGCCGCTCCCCGGCCGTGGAAGACGGCATGACGCGCTCTCTGCCCTTCCTGCTTCCCTGTGTGCTTTTTGTCGTGCTGTCGTGTTTTGGGTATCAGTGTTGCATTAAAGTTGCAAAATCAGTCGGACGTCTTCTCCTTTTCCTGGGCAGGTGAGGCTCTGAGTGGCCGGTGGTCAGGCCCTCTGGGACAGGCGGGGGCCGCCTCTCCCTAAAAGGCAGGCGGGTGTGGCTGGGTCAGGCACTGGGAGGCGCGGAGATGCCAGCTGCGTGTGGAGGCCAAGAGTTTCCAGGGGCTCCGGTCCATACGGTTTCATGATTTCCTACACTGTGTGGCCCCGGTTAAATGCCAGTAGGGGTCCTCAGGAGAAGGGGTGGGGTGGAGGGCCGTGAGCTGGTGCCACCTTCCCTCCCACCAAGGGACGGGATCCACAGACATCCCCTAGGACCCACCTGCGCCGCATCTCTGGAGGCGCTGTCCTGGAATCCTTCCCTCATCATCCACACCATTTCAGGACCTCCTCCCTCAGACCGAGCCTTAAGGACAAGGAGGTAGGCCTCACAGTGACACTCTCAGCCCTCCAGCAGGTAGAAGGAGGAGCCATTACTGCCTGGAGAGCCGATTCAGGGAAAGAAAGCTGTAGGCAGACCTGGACAGCCCATTGCCTGTGACCATGACCCGAGGCCGTTTGGGAGGCTCCGGGGCTCTTCTCCATGGAAGCGGGGCTCTCCCGGCGAGGCCAAGGCCAGCCTAGTTCTCTGTGTCTTCAAGGGCTGCATGATCCCTTCCGGGGGCGGAGTCTAGAACTTTCATTCCCCAGGTGCACTACAGTGAGGGCAGAGACACTTTGGAACCCTGGGAAGGACTCCGTAGCAGGAAGGGGCCGTCTGGGGCTTTTCTGGGTCCCCCAGTGACGTCCATAGCTTGGAGGACAAGGCTCCAGGTTAAAAGGAAGGAGAGAGTAGTGTAAGGACCCAAGCCCGCCCAACCCTCCCACCCCCCGCTTGCCTCTTTGCCCCAAGAAGTGGTCTCGCTCCCTCAGCCAGACCCGGATCCTGACCCAGACCCAGCTACATCATTTGCCAGAGCCAGTGGAAGACAAACTCCGGTCACCTGGCTCAAAATGTAGTAACGATTGCAAGAGAGCAGCAGCAGAGCACTGAACCCCTAGTGCAGACCTGTTGAGGCACGGCCAGGGCCGCACCCCCAGGAAGCAGGCTCTGTATGGACCCTCCTCCCCTAAAGACAGGCTTCACACGGGTTTCTGCCTTATTTGTTGCTGCTTTGATTTCTGCCTCCCTGGCTGCGGGCTTGATGCCTGGCCTTGTGGACACTCTGATTCCGACAGAGATTCAGGCCCCTTCCGGGTGCAGGTTTCCCGGTTGACGGCCCGGGATTTGGGAACCCAGCCCTGGCATGATAAATGACACTGGAACGTTTCTGGCTCCCTTGCCCTGGGACCTCCCAGGACCCTGCTGTGAAGGCAGTAGGCACCTGCCTTGTCATGGACAACGGTGGGGTACTCACTCACCACAAGCCACAGGGATGAGCTGGAGCACTGTGTGCAGAGGGCACCTGAGATAAGGCAGCTCATCTAGAAAGGAGGAGAGAGCAGCCCTCAGAGACAGGGCGCTGGGGAAGGCACCACCTCCCCGGGCCTCCAGGCTTGCAGCACTCTCCCCTTCCACCCCCTTCCCCATGGTTGTCTTCACCTGGGACCTGCTCCCCCACACTGTGCAGGGAGCAGTGCTGAGAGCAGGGTGGGAAGGGATGAAGGAGGGCCCTGGGCATCGCGGACAGACCCTGGGTCGCCCAGAAACCTGCCCCTGGAAGGGGCCTGAATCTATGAGAATGGTCACCTGGGAGGCGGCCGACCTCCTCACCCACAGGGCAAACATGAGACCAAGGCAGGCCTCCCTCCCGGCCACAACCTCAGCCCTTCCATGGGCTCCCCACCACAAAGGCCCACAACAGGGCTCAGCAAGTGTTTTCTGAGGCCCTACTATGTGCCGGGGCCGTGGTGAGGTGTGCGTGCACCTTGGCAGCTCCCGCAGCATTCTCCCCAGCCCAGGCCTGTGCCCTGTGACTCCTGGGACACTTGTTGACGGACAAGCACTCACCGATTCACTTGTTTCCAGTTACTGACCATTATGTATAAAGTCGTTCTGAATATTCGCATGCCACTACTCATATGGCCTTGACGTCATTCACCAGACAGCCCTGATGGGGGGTGATGATCAGGCCCATTCCGTGGATGAGGCACTGAGGATCTGAGAAGGAGGACACTTGTCCCACGTCCCACAGCCAGGAAGGGGGCAGTGCTGGGACTCGAACCCAGGACGCTTTGAGGCCAAATGTGTGCTCTGCCCACTGCAGTCTGCTGCCACTGCCTTCGAGGGACTCACAGTGTCGTGGGGTGACACCCCCAACTCTCAACCCTCTCTGCAGACACCCACCCTCCTGACCACCCGGGCAACCCATACAGCTCCCCATCTCCCTGCACTGAGCCAGCACCCCACCCTTCACGGCCTCCCTGCCCCTGAGGTTCATCGCGGGCTTTTGAGGCCTGCCACTCCCACCCAGCCTCCTGGCACATCCTCACTCCTGTGTCCTGCAGAGGCCAACGCTTCAGCATCCTCATCAGAAATGGACTCGCACACCTGAGGGTGACACAACAGTCCGTTTCCAGGCCAGCTGCCGTAGTATGGGGTTCAGGAAATACATGCAATTTATTTTGAAATGGGTGACCTACCCACGGGTTACAAAGTTCAAGAAGTGAACTGGGGTGCACACACCCAATGACCACATGAAAGAAGAAAACGATAAAGACTGGATACAAGAGCTGATGAGGGTGTGAAGCAAATGAACTCCCCTACACTGTCCATAGAAGTCTTCATTTGCAGGAGGCCTCCGGAAAACAGGAGGAATTAGAGCATGTGACTACTTCAGGCAGCCTGGACAGAGAAGGCATCAGAGATCAGGTCTAGGCGAATGTGAGCCTTCTGAAAGCAGGGAGGGAAGATGTGGGAAGATGTAGCTTCACTATGAGCAGTGCACTGCTTTTAGCCAGGAATCTGAGAGAGCTGAGAGCCAGATAATCATGGGCCTTTCAGGAAGGCAGCAGCTACAAATGATCTTTAGCTTGTCTCTGGAGCTCTCTAGGACACTGAGGCGTCCCAGCACCCAGAATCAGGACACAGAGGAGGAGCCCTGGGATCAGGCCACCCTCACAAATCTCCTCCTCTTGCTTCCTTTCCCAACACGCTGGGGGGGAGGGCGCCAAGCACAAGGTTCGGAGGCAGGAGGGACAAGGACAAGGGCAAGAATCAATGCAGAAGGGCTTTCCCGATGTCCAACCTCAGCTGTAGTTTCACATTCTTGTCCAAAGCACGGTTTGTTCTTCTGTGTGTGGCCGGGTTTCGGAGACCTGCAGAGGCTGGCGAGACTCCCCTGCTTGCTGCCCACAAGGAGAACATTGCAATGACTGATAAAGCCCTGAATATTTTCCTGATCAGAGGTCCACGTTTTGGGTGTTCGCTCATTTGCAAACTGAGTTCCTCCAAATGAAACTAACAGTCAAGGTTTCTCTTCATCAGTTGTACTGGGGTTTCACTGGCAAACAAAACTGTATCCATTTAAGTGTACAGTTCCATGGACTTTGACAAATGCTACCATCCATGTAACCACCACCTCAGTCAAGAAAGAGAACATTTCCCATCACCTAATAAAGTTCCGTTGTGCCCCATCCCAGTTAATCCATACCATCCACATCCAGCCTTAGGCAACCACTGATCTCCTCTCTATATTGCTTATAGGTTAGAATGCTGTTTACGAGAGCCTGTTATACACATAAATATGCAATATGTAACCTCTTGTGTCTGCCTATTTTTCCCTCTGCTTCAATGCTCTGGAAATTCATCCATGCTGTGGCACATATCAGTAGACTAAATTAAAATTGTTCCAATTCACAAGCTGATTGTCTCTGTTGAAATCACACAAATACACCAAAATCTCCTAGAACTGGTAGGTGAATTTACCCAGAGTGCAAGATACAAGATTACAGCACAAAATCAATCATATTTCTATATACTAGTAAAACAGCCGTGGGAGAAATGAAACTTAACAGAGGAATACCATGTACCACTCACAAATGATGGTGATTCTTAGTTGTGAATCTAACAAATGACACATAGTATTTGCATTCTGTAAACTGCAAAACACTGAGGAAAGAAATAAAAGAAGACCTAAATGAATGGAAGAACATACCACGATCATGGATTGGAATATTGACCGTAGTAAAGATATCCGTTCCCCCTAAATTTATCTATAGTTTTAATGCAATTCCAATGTAAATCCCAGCAGCACGTTTTCGTTTTGTAGGTATAAACAAGCTGACTCTAAAGCCTGTACAGAAAGTGAAAGAAACTAAAATAGCCAAAACAACTGTGACAAGAAGCATAAAATTGGAGTCACATTATCTCATAGAAAACTTATAAAACTACAGTAAACAAAAGTCAGTGTGACAATGGTGAAGCAACAGACACACAGTTAAATAAATCGGAGGGAAGATTCCAGAACTAGTTTCACAAAATATGACCAATTCGTTCTGGACCAAGGTGCAAAAGCAACTGAATGAAGAAAGGACTGGCTTTTCAGCATATGTGTGGGAGCAACTGGACGTGCATCTAAAAGAAAAAGAACCTCACACCTTGTCCTAAAGCCCACTAAAAATGAATCTTAGATATAAGCCAGGAACGTGAAACTGTAAAAGTTGTAGAAGGAAATAACACAAAATCTTCAACCTGGAGTTTGGGAAGGATGTTTCAGGTATGACACCCAAAAACTCTTTTCCTCTGTGAAAGGCATTGTTAAGGGTTTGAAAAAACAAATCCCAGGCTGGGAGAATGTATTGAAAAATTACATATCAAACAAAGGTCTTGTATCCATGATATGTAAAGAACTGTCAAAACTCAACAGAAAGAAATAGTGGAAAAAAATATCTGAAGAGACAACTTCAATAAAAAGAATATATAGGGCCTCCCTGGTGGCGCAAGTGGTTGAGAGTCCGCCTGCCGATGCAGGGGATACGGGTTCGTGCCCCGGTCTGGGAGGATCCCATATGTCGCGGAGCGGCTGGGCCCGTGAGCCATGGCCGCTGAGCCTGCGCGTCCGGAGCCTGCGCGTCCGGAGCCTGTGCTCCGCAATGGGGGAGGCCACAACAGTGAGAGGCCCACATACCGCAAAAAAAAAAAAAAAAAAAAAAAAAAAAAAAAAAAAAGGAATATATAGGTGGCAACTGAGCACATGAACAGATGTTCAACTTCCCTAGCTCTCAGGCAAATACAAATTAAAACTAAGGTGCAATACCTGTCTTCCTATCTTAAAATTGCTAAAACGTAACAAAACCCAAAACAAAACAAGAAAGAAAGAAGCAAGCAAAGAAACAAACCAAAGAAAAGTCACCTGACAATACCAAAGGATGTTAAGGATGGGCAGCAACTGGATTTACCACACGTTACTGATGGGAATGCAGAGTGCCACAGCCACTATGGAAAGAGTTTTACTGCTTCTCATGAAGTTAAACTTACACTTAGCCACGTAACCAACAACTTCACCCCTGAAGTATTTCCCCTAGAGCAGGTTAAACGTGAGTTCACACAAAAACCTGTACACGAATGTTTATTACAACAACTCTGTTCATAATCAACAAAACCATGCAACAACCCAAATGTCCTTCAACAAAATGCATTATTCCCATACAATTGAATACTATTCAGTGGTAGAAAGGAACGAACTACTGATACAACGTGGATGAAACACAGTAACATTATGCTTAGTGATAGAAGCCAGTCTCAGGTTACTTTTTAAATGGCTCTGTTTGTAGGATGGTCTTGAAAAGACAAAACTAGCATGACTGAGAGCAAATTGGTGGTGCCGTGGTTACGCATGGAGGTAGAGCATGATTCCAAATGGATAGCACTGGGGACTTCTTGGGGGTTGCAGAAATGTTCTGAATACTGATTGTGATGGTGGTTACGAGAAACTACACAAGTAAGTGTTGAAATTCCTAGAAGGGGATGTCCAGAAGAAGTCTATGTCACTGAACATTAATTTAAAAATAAAATAAAAGAAATAATGATGCAATAGCCTTTTTCAGTCAAACAAACAAACAAAAGTATTAGAATTGTCCACCAGTGGCCTGTACAATAGAAAATACTGAATGCATTTCTTTAGGATGAATGAAAACCATGCCAAATTTATGCCCAGATCAACACAAAGGAACAAATACCCATAGAAATGGTTAAGCATGTGGCGGGGGGAGGGGAAGGGTTTCTAAAAGATTCCTTCCTTTAAGAGTTAACTGAATGTTTTCAAGACCAATAACAATGCATTATCGGGGATATAATATACGTATAAAGAAACTGTATGGAAACAATAGCAAATAGATGGGATTATAAAAATAAAGGCACACATGTGTGTAAGGAATCTTATTTTCTGAAGATGAAATGCCCGAAGTGAGAGAGTGGCATGGACTTATATATACTACCAAATGTAAAATAGATAGCTAGTGGGAAGCAGCCACATAGCACAGGGAGATCAGCTCAGCGCTTTGTGACTACCTAGAGGGGTGGGATAGGGAGGGTGGGAGGGAGTCACAAGAAGGAGAAGATATGGCGATATGTGTATATGTATAGCTGATTCACTCTATTATAAAGCAGAAACTAGCACACCATTGTAAAGCAATTATACTCCAATAAAGATGTTTAAATAAATAAATAAATTTAAATATGTATAGTATACACTTCTACAGGAACCACCTAAATATAAAACAAAAGGAATAAGTAATAAATATGTAGATTAAAATGGAATACTGAAAACTACATCAGCAATACATAAGATGGCAAGGGAATTGGGTTAAACAAAAAATGAAGAAGCAAATCGAGAAATTAAGGAAAAAAAGGGAGGAAGGAAAGGAGGATGGAAGGAAGGAAGAAAGAAAGAAAAGAAAGAAAGAAAAGAAGGAAAGAAAGAAAAGAAGGAAAGAAAGAAATCTGTCTTGAAATAAGATGGTGGATTTAAAGCCAATACTATTTCTACTTAAAATAAATGTAAATATTCTAAACCCTACAAATAAAAGGCTGAGATTTCTAGACAGAATAGGTGCAGGATGCCATAGTATGATGTTACATAGGACCTCCCTCTAATGTAGAGACAGAGATAGGTTCAATGAAAGAGATATGCCATGTGAAGATGAATTGTAAGAAAAAAGAGAAGGTATAATAACAGATAAGGTGGATTTTAGGATCAGGAGTATTAACCAGTGATAAACAAGCATATTTAATAATGAAAAAAATGGGCTAATTACTCAGGAAAGCACAACAGTTCTCAATGCACTGGATAACTGAAGGTTAAATTACATAGAGGGGGCTTCCCTGGTGGTGCCATGGTTGAGAGTCCACCTGCTGATCCAGGGGCCACGGGTTCATGCCCCGGTCTGGGAGGATCCCACATGCCACGGAGCGGCTGGGCCCGTGAGCCATGGCCACTGAGCCTGCGCGTCCAGAGCCTGTGCTCCGCAACGAGAGAGGCCACAGCAGTGAGAGGCCCGCGTACAGCGATAAAAAAAAAAAAATTACATAGAGGGAAATCTGACTGAACTTAAAAGACATATAGATAGACAAATGTATTTAATAGTTGGAAATTTCAAACATTTTTTTCTGAGATTTTGGTATAATAAATAGACAGAAAGCCAATAATGATAAAGAGAACTTTAACAACACTATCAACTAATTAGACCTAATAAGAGTACATTCCACTCAATAGCAGAAGAATACACATCCTCTTCAAAGGCACATGGGACATGCAACAAGAAAGGGCCTCTCTTGGCATTATAAAACAATACTCCATCAACGAAGAAGGATTGAAGTCATGTAGAGGATGTACTCTGGCCCCAAGGAATAAAACAAGCAATCCATAGCAAGAAGATTTCTAGAGAATCCCCAAACTTTGAAATTTAACAAGAATTTCACAATAACACAAGGTCAAAGAACAGGCACTAGAGAAATGTGAAAGTATGTTGAACTAAAGGGAAATGTAAACACAACATATCAACTTTTGTGTGCTTAAGCTAAAGCATTGATTAGAGAGAAATTCTCACTTTGCATGATTATATTTGGAAAGAAGAAAGGGCTAACATCAATGAACTACATAATTAAGATTCTACCAAAAGAATTAAAAATTAAACCGAGAGGAAGTAGAAAGAAGGAAACACAAAAGATATCAATGAAATAGAAACCAAAGAAATAATAGGGAAAATACAATGAAGTCAATAGCTGGTTCACTCCAAAGATTTATAGAATTTATAAACTCAATGTAGACTAATCAAGAAAAAACGTATTGATAGCTAAGACACAAGTGGCCAGTATCAGGAGTAAGAGAGGAGATGTGACTTTAGAGTGCAAAAAATGCTAAAATGAGAATAAGGGAATAATATGCAAAACTTTATTTTAAAAATTGACAACATAGAAAAAATGAGCAAATTGGTAGAAAGACACAGCCTATCAAAACACACTCAAGAAAACAGAGAATACTCGAGTAGCCTTATATCTCTTAAAGAAATAGAATTTTTGGCTAAAAATCTTCCCACAAAGGAAACCCCAGGCACAGGTTTGGCCTCATTGGTGTGTTCTACAGAATATTTCATGAAGAAATAGTGCCAAATTTGTACAATTCTGCCAGAAAGAGAAAGAGGAAGGAGTACTTCCCAATTCACTCTCTGAAGCTATTGTCCTCATACAAAACCATCCTTATACCAAAACCAGACCAAGACATTGCAAGAAAATATAGCTGCAAACCAATATCCCTCAAGAACATAGACACAAAACTTAGTAACAAAAGGCTAGCAATTCGAGCGCAACAATACATAAAAGAAAATTTTTATGACCAAATAGGGTTACTCTCAAAATGTAAGTTCTCTTGAACATTTGGAAATCAATACATAAAGTTAATCATATTAATAGACTGCAAAAGAGAGCCATACCATCACCTCAAATGAGGCACATCCTAGGCAGAACAATGGCACCCAAATGTATCTACATATTAATCTTTGTAGCCTGTGAATCTGTTACCTTCCCTGGCAGAAACTACTTTGCAGATGTGATGAAGTTGAGGATCTTGGGATATGAAGATTATCCTGGATGATCTGGGTGGGCCAATGGAATCACCAAGGTCCTTATTTATAAGGGGGTGGCAGAAAAACGAGAGTGAAGAGTAGGACATGTGATGTCAGAAGCAGAGGTCAGGGAAGAGAGAGTTTGGAAGATGCTATGCTGCTGCCTTCGGACATGGAGAAAGGGCCAGGAAACAGGGAGTAGAGATGGCCTCTAACATAGGATAGGCAAGGAACAGATCCTTCCCTAGTAGCCTCAGAGGAACATAACACTGTAGACACGTTGACTTTGGCCGTGTAAAACCCATTTCAGATTTCTGACCTCCAGAACTCTAAGATAACAAACTTGTGTTGTATTAAGCCACTGAAGCATGTGGTAATTTGTTAGAACTGCAAGAGGATACTAATCTAATTCGGAAAAAGCATTTAACAGACTGTCACACCTACTCAGATGAAAAGTTCTCTGGAAACCAGCAATAGGAGAGACTCCTCAACCTGATAAAGGTCACCTAAAACATACTTCACATTTAAAAGGTGAAAGCTTTCCTCTTAAGATCTCTCACCACACCTGACTGGACTGGCAGTCCTCACTAGGGCATTAAGGCAAGATTTTAAAGTATACAAAGTGGAAAGGAAGGAGTAAAATTGTCTTTATTCATAGATGAAATAAACCATCTACATGGACAATCTTTAAGTATCTTTTTAAAAAATTACTAGAACTACTACTGGTGAGATAAGCAAGGTTGCAGGATATGAGGTTGGTAAACAAATGTCAGTGACAGTTATCTATTGTGAAAACAAGCAACTAGAATTTTAAACAAAACTGTCATTCATAATTCATGCAAAACATGAACAATTTACAGGTGAATTTAACAAAATGTGAGTGAAGTTGTAAAATGATACACAGAAGGACTTGCCTAGAGAAATTCACAACCAAGTAAATGAAAGGAGAGATGGATCATGTGTTTGGATTTTAAGGCTCAAATATGTTAAGAAGTAAAGTGTCCCACGGTTGATCTATTGATACACAGCACTTCGAATGACTACAAAGCAACAAGATACTTCTACAACATTTACTGACATACAAAGGATTGGAATAGCCCAAACAACACAGAAAGAGAATCACATATTTGGAATTCTCACATTGCCTAACTTTGTAAATTACTGCAAAGGTACAGTCATCAAGATAGCATGGTACTAGCAAAAGGATAGACGTATAAACAAATAGAAAATGAATAGAAAGTCCAGAAAGAGATGTACACATGTAAGGGCAATTGCTTTTCAACAATGGTGCTAATGTAATCCATTGGGGCAAAACACGCTTTCAACAAATATTGAAGAAGCATTGAGTATGCATATGGAAAAATGTGACTTTCACATACTTCAAATGGCATACAAATATAAGCCAAATTAGATAATATGCATACATGTAAAGGGGAAAATTATAAATTATAAAACTTGCTAATGAAAAACCTATTTTAGTTAGGCAAGGACATCTTAGAACACAAAAAGCATGACCAGTAAAAGAAAAATCAGAAAACTATAAAAAAAATGTTTAAATGCAAATGAGAAACTTTGCTCCTTGGAAGATCCTGTTAAGAAAATAAAATCCAGTCACAGAGGAAAAGAGCACATTTGTAATACAGAACTTACTTGCACATCTGAATATATAAAAAAATCTCTTACAACTCAATAGCGGGAACCCATAACTTGTTTTTAAAATTGGCAAAATATTTGAACAGTCATTACCCTAAATAAGATACATGAAAGGCAAGTAAACACATATAAAGTTGCTCAAAATCATTAGTCAACAGGGAAATAAAATTTAAACCCAAATGAGATGGCACACCACAACTACTAGAATGAATACAGTTCATATGGCTGAGTATGGCAAGGGCTGGTGAGGTGGAGCCACTACAGATTTCAGACGTGTGGGCACAAAGATTAGGTACTTCCATAAAAGTTTGGCAGCTTCTTATCAAGGTATGCATATGACTACCGCATAATCTAGTCATTCCAATCTTAGGTATTGAACCCAGAGAAATAAGAGCACATGTCCATACCAAACTTGTACCTGGATCTTGGTAACAGCTTTATTCATAACGTCCCAAAACTGAAAACATCCTAAAAATTCATCAATTGGTGACTGGATTATCAAACTGTGGCATATTCCTACAAAGGGTCAAAAGGAACCAACCACCAACATAAACAATGCCTAGGAAGATCAACAGAATTGAGTGGAAGACCAGAAACAGAATACTGCATACCTTCTGATTCATTTTATACACAATTCTTGAGAAGTCAAAACTAAAATGAGACAAGGAAGGTTGTTGATTGCCCAGGGCTAGAAGTGGGATGAGGAGAATAACTGCAGAGGCACATGGGGAACTTTGTGGGACACTGGAAATGTTCTCTATCTTGATATTGATGGTGGTTACACAGACGTTCCAATTTGTCAAAACTCATCAAAGTGTACACTCAAATGAATATAGTTTCTTGAGTGTAAATTGTGTCTCAACGAAACCAATAAATAAATGGAGTATATAAAAAGCAAAATATCTGAAAGCAAGAAATGAACGGATACATTCTCAACAGGTAAGACAGAGTAAAGAGAGAATCAGTGTGCTAGGTAAAAATATACAGGGTAAAATATATAGAGAAAAAAGGATGGAAAAAAAAGAACAGGTAGTAAGAGAAATAGTGGATGCAGAGGTAACATAGGCCTGCTATTTTAATTGGAGTTCCATGAAGATGTGACACAGAGAAAAGATTCCAGGCCACAGTTGAACAGATAGGGAGCATGGTATTTCCAAAACTGACAAATAACATGTCCCTTCGAGACTCAAGAAACACTAAGGAGTTGAAGCAGAATAATTCTGAAGTAAACATCTCTTAAATTTGTATAGTCAAACTGCTGAAGATCGAACAAGGAGAACATCACAAAAGCAACCAGGGAAAATCAAGCCACGGTCTTCAAAAGAGGGCGATGAGACTGACACTTGACTTTCAACATAGTCAAGGAAGCCAGAGGTACGTAGAACGATACATTCAAAGTGCTGAAAGAACAGAACGGCCAATGTAGAGCTCTATAACCAGGAAAAAGATCCTTCAAGATGAAGGTGAAATAAAGATATTTTCAAACAACCAAGAGGGTGAATGTTTCATATTCTTACCATATGATCCATCCATCATGCTCCCTGAGATTTACCCAAATTTGCTGAAAACTTTTGTCCATGCAAAGCCCTGCACACAAATGTTCATAATTGCTAAAACTTGGAAGCAATCACAGAGCATGGTGACCATAGTTAATAATAATGAATTGTATAATTGAAATTTGCTGAGAGAATAAGTATCAAGTGTTCTCACCACGAGAAAAGGGCCATGTGAAGGGATGGATATGTTAATTAGTGTGATTGTGGTAGTCATTTCACCATGTCTATTTATGTCAAATCATCTCACCGTACCTCTTAGATATATACGATTTTTATCTTAATAAAGCTGAAAAAACAAAAGATGCCTGGCAACAGGTGAATGGGTAAACCGTGGTACATCCATACAATGCAATATTATTCACTAATAAAGAGAAATGAGCGATCAAGCCACAAAGAGACATTTAGGAACCTAAAAAGTGCATTGCTACATGAAAAAAGCCAATCTGAAAAGGCTACCTTCTCTATAGTTCCAAGTGGACAATATCCTGGAAAAGGCAAAAGTATGGAGACAGTACACAGGTGGCCAGGATTCCAGGGGAGTGAAGGAAAGAGGAATAGGTGGAAGCAAAAGGCAATTTTAGGACAGTGAGACTATTTTGTATGTGACAGTAATGATGGATACATGTCATTTTACGTTTGTCAACAGTACAACATAAAGAGTAAGAGTTGACCCAAATGCAAGCTATGGGCTTTAGTTAATAATTTTCAATTGTAACTCATGGACCACAATAACGCCAGATGTAAATGACAGGGGAAATCAAGAGCAGGGTGCAGGTGGCGGGGAGAAGGAGTACGTGGCAACTCTCTGTACTTTCCGATCAATTTTACTATAAGCACGGACTTGAGTCATGAGTCCCAGACTTTTAGTGCATATGGCAGAACATGTGTAAAATGAGAATGTTCTTGATGGTGGGGGAAAGGGGAGATGTTACTGAAAGCTTTGGGCTACTTTGCAATCAAAGTTAATAAAGAATGTATAGTATTTTTTTTAAATTTACTCTAAGCATAAATCTGCTCTAAAAATACACTCTTTTAATTTAAGTTAGAAAGCGAAAAGGTTTCCCTAGCACATCCACACTAAAGGAGGTACTTAAGTGTGTTCTTTAAGAACAGAAACAATGACCTCTGATCGAACATAAAGACATGGAAGTAATGAAGAGTGACATACAAGATAAACATGTGGATATATTTAAATGATATTGGCCTTATAAACTGATACTAAAAATAATAATGTCTCATGAGGTTAAAATTGTCTGTGTGTTTATATCTACGAGGGATTAGAATTCATTACAGCAACAATATTGAAGTAAGGAATGGGTAAATATAGACAACGTGTTCTAACGTACTTACATTTTCTGCGATGAGATAAAGGGACAAATTATTTTAGACTTTGGGAAGTTAAGAATGCAAGTTGTAGTCTCCAAATAACCACTAAAAGAATAGTAACAGAGTGAATAACTATCAAGGTGATAGAGGTGGGAAATAGAAAAAAATTTAAATTAATCAAAAAGAAGACAGCAAAACTAAGAGATAAATGAGCATAGAGAAACAGAAATAAGAGAAAATAGTAAGATGGTAGATATAAAGCTAAGTATATCAATAATCACATTAAAGGTAAATACTCCAATCAAAAACAACAACAACAAGACAAAGATTAGCAAGCTGATTGAGGAAGGAGGTGGAGGAGAAAGAGGAGAAGGAGGAGGCAGAAGAAGAAAAAGAAGGCAATATATGCTTACGGCATATGCTGCTTTAAATATAAGTATACGGAAAAGTTAACACTACAAGTTGGTAAAATATGTACCTGAAAAGTACTAATCCAAACAAGCTGGTGTACCTCTTTTTATATCAGAAACTGTGGCCTCTGAGGCAAAAAGCCATTAGCACAGGTAAATAGAATGAGCATTAACAGTCATAAAGGGTTCAAATTCATCAGGAAAATAAAACACTTATGAGTCTGTTTGCACCGAATAATGTGATCTCAGTATATGATGTAAACTTTGGCACAGCTGTAAGGACATATACATTACTCCACAATCAGAGTGGGAGATTTCAAAACACTTCTCTCCGTAAATGATACATCACATGCATAAAAATTTGCAAAGATATGAGAGATTTGAAAAATACAGTGAACAAACTTGGCAATATATATTTATACATTCCTATCAACATTCAGCTCAGCATTCAACTCCACAACTGCAAGATACACAGTCTTTTCAAGTGCTAACAATGTTTACCAAAAAAGACCACATGTTGACCATAAAGCAAGTCTCAGAACATTTCAAGACAATGAAATAGTGGAGTATATTCCCTGACCAAAATGCTATTAAGCTATAAGTTAATAAACAATGATAACTAGAAAATCCTCCCTGATTTAAAATTAATATCCTTCTAACTTACGCAGAGCTTGAAGAGGAAATCAATGAATTTATAAAACATTTTGAACTGACTAATAATGAAGATTTGGGGGGATCCACCTTCAATATGTATACTACCAAAAAAGAAAGGCAAAAAATTCAATGACATGTGCGTCTGTCTCAACAAGGTGATAGAACAGCAGATTCAACACAACAAAAGCAGGAGAAATGAAATAAGAACAAGAGCATTAATCAGTTAAAGATAAAATAGCCAAGGTTGGTTCTTCGTAAAGAGAGCACAACTGACAATCAGCTCATGTAAGCTCGAACCAAAAAAGAGAGAAGTTATCTAAAAATCAATGTCTGGACTGAATGAGGAGACATGATTATAGATACAATAAAGATATCGAAAGATCATTAGTCAAAATCATGAGCAACTTTATGCAAGAAATGTGAAGAGTTAGATATAATGTACAAGTTTCAAGAAAGCACAACAAAATGACACCAAAACAAACTAAAAACCTAAATTGTCCTATAAATACTAAATGAATGGAATCTGAAGAAAGCAACAGCAAAACCGATTTCCATATTCTGATGGGCCCACCAATCAATTCTACAAAACTTGAAAGAAGAAAGAACAGCAATCTTACATACAAGGCAGAAAGTATAAAAAACAGGACTCACTTCCCAGCTTGTTCTAGGAGGCCTAAACATTATAAGACATGAAATATACAGGCCAGTATTTCACATAAACATAGAAGGAAACATTGTGAATGAAACACTGGCAAAACCAATCCAGTTATATGTTTTGAAAGGATAATATATCACAAACTAGTCAAGACTACTCTAGAAATGAAGTGGTTCAACAGTTGAAAAATGAATGTATTTCATAGAATTAACATATAAAGGATAAAAATTATTATATTTCCTATAGATGCAGAAAAAGTGTTGTGTGAATTTGATTATCAAAAAATAAATATCCAAGGATGTGGAGAAAAGGGAACCCTTGTGCATTGTTGGTGGAATAAGATTGGTATAGCCACCATGGAAAACAATGTGGAGACTCCTCAAAAAATTAAAAGTAAAACTACCATAAGATCCAACAATCCCACTTCTGAGTATACATCCCAAGTCAAGGAAGTCACTATCTCGAAGAGATATCTGAACCCTCCTGTTCATTTCAGCACTATGCACATTAGCCAAGACTTGGAAACAACCTAAGTGTCCATCGGCAGGTAAATGTATAAAGAAAATGCAAGATATATATAACGGAATATTATTCAGTGATAAAAAAGAATGAAATCTTGGCATTTTGACAATATGAATGGGCCCTGAGGGCAGTATGCGAAGAGATATAGGTCAGAAAGTGAAAGGCAAATACTGTGTGTTCTCACGTATATGTGGAATCTAAAAAAGCCAAATTCATAGAAACAGAATAGAATCGTGGTTGCCAGAAGCAGGAGAGTGGGGGAAATGGATGATGTTTGTCAAAGGCTTCAGATTTCTAGTTAAAAGATGAAAAAGTTCTGGGGGTCTAATGCCCAGCCTTGTGATCATACTTAACAATACTGTAACACATACTTAAAAGTTCTAAGGGAGTAAATCTTAAATTTTCAAACCACTCCACACACACACACACACACACACATTGTAATTATGTGATGAAAGGAAGCTGTTAACTAATCTTATTGTGGTAATCATTTCACAGCACATACTTGTAGGAAATCATCACGTTGTATCCCTTAAGCCTACACAATGTTCTATGCCAACTATGTATCAATAAACTGGTAAATAATTTAAAATGCAATATAAAAATAAACATCCATTTATGATTTTAAAAAAATCCTCCTAGCCAACTAGGAATAAAAGGGAACTGTCTTAATCCAATCAGAGTATCTTTTAAAAGCCTACAAAATCCACCTCACTTAGTGATGAAATGTTGAAAACTTCCCCTCTGAGATCATGAATAAGACCAGAATATCCATTATCACCACAGACATTACCACAGGGGAAGAAAGTAATAAAAGTGATCCTGCAAATACAGCCTTAAAGGAATCAGAGAACACGGGTATGAATGTTCACCACAGTAACATTTTTAATACTGCAGGGCTGGAAAACTACTGAAATATCCATTAAACATAGAAGGTATGACTAAGTTGTGGTATGTTCATACAAATTTAATTACTATTCAGTAATGGAAAACAATGAACTACAGCTAACACTATGACAAAAATGAATAGCAATACATAAAAATATAATGTCGCCAAAAGAAAGCTAGATTATAAGAATACATATTTAGGGGTGTGGGAGGGATAAATTAGGAGTTTGGGATTAGCAGATACAAACTACTACATATAAAATAGATAGAAAACAAGGTTGTAATCTATAGCACAGGGGAACAATATTCAATGTCCTGTAATAAACCACAATGGAAAAGAATATGAAAAAGAATCTATATCTATATCTATATCTATATCTATATCTGAATCAGCTTTCTGTACAGCAGAAACTAACACAGCATTATAAATCAACTACACTTCAATAAAAAGTTTCTTTAAAAGGATACGTATTTATTATGTGTAATAAGTTTCACAAACAGGCAGAACTATAGTGCTAAATGTCAAATACTGGTTAGATCTGCTGAGGTGGCAGATGGTAGTGACCAAGTAGAGGCACGATGGTGCTTCCGGGTTGCCGGCAATGCCAAATCTCTTGACCTGGATTGCAGTTATTCAGTCATTTGTGATGTAAAAGTTTAGAGCAGAGCATTTACGTTTCCTGCAATTCCATTTTTGTGTTGTATTCCACTGAAAAGTTAATACTATTCAGGTAAATAGACTCCCACGACCATACATAAAGATTAGACTCTTCGGTGATTTGTATATTTCCTGACCACTATAAACTATAAAATGCCATTAAAACTATAAACTGATAACAACGATCATTAGAAAATCCCCCGTATATTTGTAAACGAAGACGTACCTCCTAAACAACCCATGGCTCTGAGAAGAAATCATTGAAATTAGAAAATATTTTGAACTAATATTGGAAACTTGGGGACCATTGCCTGCTATAATGATGAAATCTCTACTCTTGGGATGGTTTGATTACCCAGGGAAGAACCTCCTGCATCTATGGGGAAAGGCAAGGTGCCGGAACTTTGTATAGCAAATTGGGCGTGAGGCTGAGGATCGAACTTTTATGTATAGTATATTTTTCACTTAAATGCCTATGTTGGGTTTGGATGCCTGCTTTCCCCTGATCCCGACGTTCCAAGTCCATAGGTCTGCTGATTCACTCCCTCCGGAGAGTAAGTCTGTCCTCAAACTCCCTAGGGTTTGGAGAAGGCAATTTGTCCAGGCTGCAGGTTGTTGAGAGGGGCTCTGGGTGTCTGAATGTTCCTTAACTATACCTAAGAGCAATCGTGCACTTTACAACCCCCACTACTACCCCTCACTTGTAGGGGTACTTGACGTTGCCAATCTCGCAGACAGTTTGAAGGTCTAGTGAGGGAAGTTAAAGACTGTTGCTTTGGGGCTTTCCTCACTGCTCGGCTCTTAAATCACCTCAGTCCGATAGTGCTCATCTGTCTGCTTTCCACCTTTTAATACTTTATAATTATTATTGTCTCCTCGCCCATCCTTTTTGTCCTTGTGTGGTTAGGTCTCTAAGAAAAAGGATCTAGCCAGGTGAGAGGGAGGAGGAAGAGACGGAAGAAGAAAGAATGAGCAAGAGAATGGATGAAGGACACAAACAAAGGTGCTGCTGTGGAACTTGGAAGCAGGAACAAGGATGCACTGACAAGATGAAACAGCTCCTTACCCTGTTTTGGTCTGTTTGTTAGTCAGATTCCAAGAAGTGGGCATCCCGTTGGACTTCATGTTTACACCTTCAAGAGTGGGCTGGACACCTTATGTGAGAGTCCCATCATGCTACAAACGATGGAAGAAGGTAGTTGCCCCCCACGTGGAAGAGAAGGCAGTTACCTAAAGAGGCAATAAGACGATGCTGGGTGGCAGGATGCCAAATACCGATGACATTTCCTTCACTTAACCCACCACGGAAATTAGGTCCCCTATTGTTCACACTCATAGCTCCTTGTTGTTTAATTCCATATCACTTATCATAATTTACAATGGAATGGTAATGTCTGCAATTAATTTTATGATGCACTGTCCGATGAAGCTGGAAGCTCAAAATAAATGGCCTATATTAGGCCAATCATAATTGAGTGAATGAATTCTTAGTCACTTCATACTAGGGGCAGGTGAGGGGATGGGAGGAAGAACAAAATAAAGAGGGAAGGAGGAAGGGCAAAGAGCAAGGCACAGTTGAGGACCAGAAGGAGAAACCAAGGAGGGAGAGAAGAGGTGAGGGATACGGGAAGACAGAGGGGGGAGAAACTGAACCACAAAGCAGGGAGAACAGAGCGAGGCGGGAGAGGAGAGATGAGAGGGAGATGACGTATGCTGTTGAAGGGGTCGTAGCACAGCTTCACCCACAAGAATCCTATGGGCCAGCCAGCATGATGCAGAGAATGACGTCTGTTTTCATTGTACGTGTACCTGTGCGTGCACGCACGCATGCACCTTCGTGTTTTCTGTGTAATAATAATTGCAGGGATCAACGTGCCTGTGGAAATTGTGAATTCTCTCAATATGAGCGCTTTGTTCATATTGAGAGAATTTGCTCGATTCTCTTCTCCCAAGGGCCTTTGTGTCAAGACCACCTTTGCTTTCCGCCCACAGTCCAATGCATCACTCAGCTTCAGTTTCCATGGTAACCAAGGTATTGTTTCCTGTCATGTCTAGGGACTAAGGATGAGACAAAGAGAAAGGCGGAGAAATGTGTGAGCTCTGTCTTCCTCTGAGGTACACAAGCTATTATTTAGGGATTTAAAAATCACATTCTATTTAATTCTACGTTGCCCTGCACCCACTGCCTGGTGGAGGAGGATAGAAATTGTAGAGCAGCCCAGTATGAATCTAGAATTTCTACCTCTCCACAGTGCACTTACATTGTTAGGAGACATTGGCTTCCTTGATATTTAGCCACCTTCTTACCAGCAATTTTTTTGATACCTCCAAACCATGCCCATAGATTCCAGGACTCTGGCTACCCAACTCACTTCCCCAGTTCTCACCTTGTAACCTTTGTCTCACTGTGTGGGTTTCCAATAGCCCCAATTTTCTAGCACTAACCTCAGTTACAGCCAGGTTTCAGAAGTATTGCTCCCAGAAAAGTTCCATGATCCCCAGTAGGGAAGTCACACAGGACAGATGACTCCCTCCTCTCCTCTTTGTTCTGGGAGGCCTCTACCCAGACCATGAGACCAGTTGATAGGGCTCCCACTTCCTGCTCCACCCCTGTTTTAGCAGGGTCTTGGGGAGACTCAGAGGAGAGAGCTCTCTGCCAGCCTCCTGAATTTGGAAAGCAGCAGAACTAAGCAAGCACCTCTTTCCCACCCCCTTATCCCAAATAACCAATTACCTCCTTTGCATTTTCTCCTCATTTCAGAGGCCAGACAACCACGGTGCCAGGCAGGACGTGAGATGTCTCAGGGCACCAGTTTGTGAGCAACAGCAGCACAGAACCTGGGGGTATGTCCCCCATCTACCCCTCCCTTCTCCCTCAGTGTTGTAGGATGTCTCTAGAAGTCCATTTGTCCAGCCCTGCTATCATTTCCGGGGTCCCAGCTGCCCACCACTTCCTGTGGACTGCAACCCCTCAATCCAAAATGTCTAAGGAATCTCATTTCCACTCCAATGGAATGACCCACACTGAACCGAACCCAAAGCCTTGCCCATCCTCCTGACCTCGGGGTCTTTTTCAGATGTCCATCTGTTTTTGGAAAGGGGGTTTGCCTCGTATCCACTCTCAGTATCCACTTGCCAGCCGCTTCTCTGTGTCACATCTCTTTCAGAGGATCCCAGATCTGCTTGGATGCTGGTCTCTGCCTGGATGTCTGGGAGGAGAGTCCCTTGGAGTAGGACCAAAGAGGAACAGTAATGCAAGGAAGGAAGGTAATGTTTTCCTGGAATGTCCTGCTCCTTAAATCCCCCCCAAACACCACTCTAGACTGTATGGGAGAAGCACATTTTAACAACAGGTGAAAGGTAACTGAGGGAATGATAATAGGGAACAGAACTATTAGGAAATGATGGCTAAATATCAATGTTCCTAAAGTCCAGGGAAAATCACCCAGCTCCTGCTCCCCTCCCCCCAAAAGTTAAGGTCTTCTGGGAAGATTCCATTCTGGGTTGATCTCTGTTCCTAGCTTTTCTTGAAGACTGCCCTTTTCTCTCCCTTGAAAAGGAGAAAGTCCCCTCCATTAATATCCTCCATTATAAGGATTTCTTATTCTCTTAACAGTGGGATCTATGCAAATTTTCACTCTCCCGTGAATATGCAAACACACACAGACACTCACAGACATGCCAATAGAACTATCAGAGGCACGCAATAATCCCTAACCCATGCATTTCTCAAAACTGAAATCCGTCAGTCTAGATTAACCTCCAGAACTCATTCTGGATCTCTTGGACTTCAAACCGCAGTTCCTCATCCTCTGGCCATTGCTGGTGCACTAATCTCTCATTCTCAGTTTGGCCTTGCATGGGGATGTAAGTATCAACACATGTGTAAGTAAGAGTATGAAGCATCGGGCAAGTGGGTTATAATTTTAACAAAGTCAGTGTCTCCAGTTGATCTAATCTTTACCCTCACCTTTTAAAAGATTTAACCGCTGCGGATGACCACTGTTTCTCTTGCATCTCCATCTTCTCCTGCTCTAGCGGTTATTCCCACCAGCATACAATCAAGCTCCACTGTCCTCCATTTTAAACAATACCTTCCCTTGGTGACACTTCCTTAGCAACTATTGTTCCATATATCTGCAGTCCTTCACAGCAAAACTTTCATGATAAATTGTCTCCACTTCCACACCTCCACCTCCGACAAGTCTTGCATGCCCTTCTGTCTTCTAAACTGCTTTTTTCTTGTTCTCCAATAACTAGCATGATGTCAAATCAAAGCATCATTCCTCTGCCCCTGTTTGACTTCTTAGTGGCTTTGAACTTGCTGCCTACTTCCTCTTCCTTGACATCTTTTGGATTTCATGAAATCGCTCTCTCCTGGTTTTCTTCCTTCCTGTGTGGATCCTATTCCTTTGACTCATTTTTGGGGGCTCCTCTTCCTCTAAGCTCGTCTACAGGTTGCCTCGCTCTAGGTTGTGGCCTTGGGCTCTCTTTTCCTTTTTTTGTGCATTTTCTCTCTTAGAAGTTTCTTTTAATCAACTTGTACACATTGAATATGTATAGCTATTTGTATGTCAATCATACCTCAATAAAGCAGTCCAATAAAATGTTTCTTTTCCTTTTATGACTATAAATAATATATACATCTGCCGATCTCTGTGTGAGTCAGGGTGTGCGATTATGGTCAACAGAACAAGGCTCAGGATCGCTTAACCAAAAATAAATCTTACTCAAGGATATCAGGTTGCTCATGTTGTCCATCGAGACCTGGAAAACCAGGATTGGAAAGCAAGCAGGAACTACGTGAGCCTGAGAAGTAGAACCAGTCATGAAAGTCATGCCTGAAGAATAGCATACTTTTGATATTTTTGCTTGTAGCATTGCAGAGGTTGCATTGGGGGCTATCTCTCCCATATCATTTCCTATTACAAACCTTTATATTTATCTGTTTTATAAATAATTTAAAGAATATCTGTACTTTTATACTGATATATAGGCATGCATAGAAGTATGTAAATCTAGCAATATGCTATGAATACTATGGGTGCCTTGAGAAATTCTTTTTCTTCATTTTAAATAATTGATTGTGATACATTCAAATACCATAAAACTCATACTTTAACGTGTACAGTGCATTGATTGTTAGTATATTCATAGAGGTTTGCAACTATCATCATAATATAATTCAAGAATTTTTTTCTTTCCAAAAGAAACTCAGTATATATTAAACTCACTTTCAATCCCTCCCCTTTCTCCAGTCCCTGGGAATCTCTCTTTTCTGTTTCTCAGACTTTGCATACATTTAACATTCCAAGAAGAAGGATTATACAGTAGATGGCCTTTTTTAACTGCCTTCTCTCATTAATCATTATGTTTTCTACAACATAATCATTATGTTGTAGCATGTATCAACACCTCATTCCTTCAATTGCCAAATAATATTTTATTATATGGACATACCACATTCTCATTATCCATTCATCCTTTGATGGACATTAGTGTTGTTTCCACCATTTAGCCACTATGAATAACGTTTTAAGGAACACTATTGTATAGGTTTTTGTTGACATATTTTCAGTTCGCTTCAGTAGATGTTTAGAGTGAAATTGCCAAGTCAAAAAGTAACTGTAAAATTAGAGCACTCCCTAACACCATACACTAAAATAATCTCAAAATGGATTAAAGACCTAAATGTAAGATCAGCCAATATTAAACTCTTAGAGGTAAACACAGGCAGAACACTCTATGACGTAAATCACAGCAAGATCCTTTTTGACTCACCTCTTAGAGAAATGGAAGTAAAACAAAAATAAACAAATGGGACGTAATGAAACTTAAAAGCTTTTGCACAGCAAAGGAAACCATAAACAAGACAAAAAGACAACCCTCAGGATGAGGGAAAATATTTGCAAATGAAGAAACTGCCAAAAGATTAATCTCCAAAATTTACAAGCAGTTCATGCAGCTGAATATTGAAAAATCAAAAAACCCAATCCAAAAATGGGCAGAAGACCTAAATAGACATTTCCCAAAGAAGATATACAGATTGCCAACAAAAACAGGAAAGAATGCTCAACATCATTAATCATTAGAGAAATGCAAACCAAAACTACAATTAGATATCATCTCACACCGGTCAGAATGGCCATCATCAAAAAATCTAGAAACAATAATTGCTGGAGAGGGTGTGGAGTAAAGGGAACACTCTTGCACTGTTGGTGGGAATGTAAGTTAATACATCCACTATGGAGAACAGTATGGAGATTCCTTAAAAAACTACAAATAGAACTACCATTCAACCCAGCAATCCCACTACTGGGCATATACCCTGAGCAATCCACAATTCAAAAAGAGTCATGTACCAATAGGCTCACTGCAGCTCTATTTACAATAGCCAGGACATGGAAGCAACCTAAGTGTCCATCAACAGATGAATGGATAAAGAAGATGTGGCACATATATACAATGGAATATTACTCAGCCATAAAATGAAACGAAATTGAGTTATTTGTAGTTAGGTGGATGGACCTAGAGTCTGTCATACAGAGTGAAGTAAGTCAAAAAGAGAAAAAGAAATACCGTATTCTAACACATATATATGGAATCTAAGAAAAAAAATAAGGTCATGAAGAACCTAGGGGTAAGACAGGAATAAAGACACAGACCTACTAGAGAATGGACTTGAGGATATGGGGAGGGGGAAGGGTAAGCTGTGACAAAGTGAGAGAGTGGCATGGACATATATACACTACCAAACGTTAAATAAATAGCTAGTGGGAAGCAGCCGCATAGCACAGGGAGATCAGCTCAGTGGTCTGTGACCACCTAGAGGGGTGGAATAGTGAGAGTGGGAGGGAGGGAGACACAAGATGGAAGAGATATGGGAACATATGTATATGTATAACTGATTCACTTTGTTATAAAGCAGAAATTAGCACACCATTGTAAAGCAATCATACTCCGAGAAAAATGTTTAAAAAAAAAGTACAAGGGGCTTCCCTGGTGGCGCAGTGGTTGAGAGTCCACCTGCCGATGCAGGGGACACGGGTTCGTGCCCCAGTCCGGGAAGATCCCACATGCCGTGGAGCGGCTGGGCCCATGAGCTATGGCCGCTGAGCCTGCGCCTCCAGAGCCTGTGCTCCGCAACGGGAGAGGCCACAACAGTGAGAGGCCCACATACTGCAAAAAAAAAAAAAAAAAAAAAAAAAAAAAAAAAAAAAGTAACTGTATGGTCAAGTTTTGAGGAACTGCCAGACTCTTTTGTAAAGTGACTGAATCTTCTACAGTCTTATTAGAAATGTATTAAGACTCCAATTTCTCCACATCCTTGCAAACATTTGTTATTGTCCATTTTTTTAAACCACCCTAGTGAGTATGAAGTCATACCTCAATGTGGTTTTGATTTTCACTCCCCTAATGACTAATGACCTTGAACATCTTTTCTTATGCTTATTCACAATTTGTATATCTTCTCTGGAGAAATGGAGAAATGTCCATTAGAATCCTTTGCCTATTTTTATTTGTGTTGTATTTTTATTATTCATTTGTGTTACTTACATATTGTAGATAAAAGTTTTGTATCAGATATATGATTTACAATTATTTTCTACTATCCCATGGATTGTCTTACTTATATTTGATGGTAGGCTTTGAAGAGCAAAATGTTTTAATTTTGATGGAGTCTAATTTATCTGTGTTTTCTTTTTTCACTTGTGATTTGGGTGTCATATCTAAGAAACCATTGCCTATTTCAAGGTGCTGAAGATTTATATTAAAATGTTCTCCTAAGTGTTTTATAGTTTTCCTCTTGGATTTATGTCTATCATCCACTTGAGTTCATTTTTGTGCATGGTGTGAGATGGCAGTCCAACCTTATTCTCAGTCCCAAACTGCGTGTGCATATCTAGTTGTCTCAGTACCATTTGTTGAAAATATTATTCTTTCCCCTTTGAACTATCTTGTTAAACTTGTCAAAAATCAATTGACCTTAAATGTAAAAGTTTATTTCTGGAATTTCAAATTTTATTTTATATACATATATGGGTATATATATATATATATATATATATATATATATATATATATAACATTATATATATATATATAATTCCTTTGTTTATTCCAAGACCATATCTTTTTGTTTGTTTTGTTTTTGTTTTTAACTTTTTATTTTATATTGGAGTATAGCTGAGTAACCATGTTGTGATAGTTTCAGGTGCACAGCAAAGGGACTCAACCATATGTATACATCTATCCATTCTCCCCCAAACTCCCCTCACATCCAGGTTGCTCTATAACCTTGAACAATGTTTCCTGTGCTATACAGTAGGTCCTTGTTGGTTATCCATTTTAAATATAGCAATGTGTACATGTCAATTCCAAACTCCCTAACTATCCCTTCCCTCCACCCTTCCCCCCGGTAACCATAAGTTCATTCTCTAAGTCTGTGAGTCTGTCTCTGCTTTGTAAATAAGTTCATCTGTATCACTTCTTTTTAGATTCCACATATAAGTGGTATCATATGATATTTCTCTTTCTCTCTCTGACTTACTTCACTCAGTATGACAATCTTTAGGTTCATACATGTTGCTGTAAATGGCATTATTTCATTCTTTTTAATGCCTGAGTAACATTCCATTATATATATGCACCACATCTTCTTTTTTTTTCACTTTTAAAACATTTTTATTACCTAAAAAAGACACCTTTTATCTGTCACTTCTTTATTACCCTATCACTTCTCCCAGCCCTGGGCACGTACTTTCTCTATACTGTTGTCCCTAAGTATCCACAGGGAATTGGTTCCAGGACCCCTGCAGAAACCAAAATCTATAGACACACAAGTCTCTTATATTACATGGAATACTATTTGTATATAACCTATGCACAACCCCCCATATATTTAAATCGTCTCTAGATTACTTATAATACCTAATACAGTGTAAATGCTATGTAAATAGTTGCCAACTCATGGCAAATTCAAGTTTTGCTTTTTGGAACTCCCCGAAATTTTTTTGTTTGTTTGAATATTTTCAATCCAAGATTGATTGGATCCACAGATGTGGAACCCATGGTATGGAGGTCCAACTGTATATAGATCTCCCTGTCCTGGACATTTCATATGAATGAAGTCATTTAATATGTGGTCTTTTGTGCCTGGCTTCTTTCACTTAGCTTAATGTGTTCAAGGTTCTTCCATGTTATAACATGTATTCATTCCTTATTATGGCCCAATAATACTCCAGCATATGGGTACACCATATTTTATCTATGTCTGTTGATGAGATTTAGATTGTTTCCACCTTTTGGCTATTATGAATAATGCTGCTGTAAGTATTTGTGTACAAGATTTTGTGTGGGCATACATTATCATTTCTTTTGGCTATATACCTAAGCAGGGGAATTGGTGGGTCATCTAGTTTAAACTTTTGAGCAACTGCCAGACTTTTTCCCAAGGTGATGGCACCATTTTATGTTCCCGCCAACACTGTATGAGGGTTCTGATTTTTCTACATCATCACCAATACTTGTTATTGTCTGCCTTTTTTTTTTTTTTTTGCTGTACTCGGGCATCTCACTGCTGTGGCCTCTCCCATTGCGGAGCACAGGCTCCGGATGCACAGGCTCAGCTGCCATGGCTCACGGGCCCAGCCGCTCCACGGCACGTGGGATCTTCCCGGACCAGGGCACGAACCCGTGTCCCCTGCATCGGCAGGCGGACTCTCAACCACTGCGCCACCAGGGAAGCCCTTGTCTGCCTTTTTTATCTTGTTACTCTACAGGATGTGAAGTTCCATCTCATGCGTGATTTTGATTTTCCTTTTCCTGATGACTAATGATGTCCAGCATCTTTTTTCTTTTTAAACATCTTTATTGGAGTATAATTGCTTTACATTGTTGTGTTAGTTTCTGCTATATAAAAAAGTGAATCAGCTATATGTATACATATATCCCCATCTGCCATCCCTCTTGTGTCTCCCTCCCACCTTCCCTATCCCACCCCTCTAGGTGGTCACAAACCACCGAGCTCATCTCCCTGTGCTATGCAGCTGCTTCCCACTAGCTATTTTACATTTGGTAGTATATATATATATATATCACTGCCACTCTCACTTTGTCCCAGCTTACCCTTCCCCCTCCCCATGTCCTCAAGTCCATGCTCTACATCTGCATCTTTATTCCTATCCTGCCCCTAGGCTTTTCAAAACCTTTTTTTCCCCCTTAGATTCCATATATATGTGTTAGCATATGGTATTTCTTTTTCTCTTTCTGACTTACTTCACTCTGTATGACAGACTCTAGGTCCATCCATCTCACTACAAATAACTCAATTTCATTTCTTTTTATGGCTGAGTAATATTCCATTGTATATATGTGTCACATCTTCTTTATCCATTCATCTGTCGATGGACACTTAGGTTGTTTCCATGTCCTGGCTATTGTAAATAGTGCTGCAATGAACATTGTGATTATGTGTACCACATCTTCTTTATCCATTCCTCCTCCATCGATGGACATTTAGGTTGCTTCCATGCCTTGGCTACTGTAAACAGTGCTGCAATGAACATTGGGGTGCATGTTTCCTTTCAAACCATGTTTTTCTCAGGATATATGCCCAGGAGTGGCATTTTAGTGTCATATGGTAGCTCTATTTTTAGTTTTTTAAGGAACCTCCATACTGTTCTCCATAGTGGCTATATGAATTTACATTTCCACCAACAGCGTAGGAGAGTTCCCTTCTCTCCACATCCTCTCCAGCATTGATTGTTTCTGGATTTTTAAAAATTAATTAATTTATTTGTTTTTATTTTTGGTTGTATTGGGTCTTCATTGCTGTGCATGGGCTCTCTCTAGTTGTGGTGAGTGGGGGCTACTCTTTGTTGCAGTGCACTGGCTTCTCATTGTCATGGCTTCTCTTGTTGCAGAGCATGGGCTCTAGGCACGATGGCTTCAGTAGTTGTGGCTTGCGGTCTCTAGAGCGCAGGCTCAGTAGTTGTGGTGCACGGGCTTAGTTGCACTCTGGCATGTGGGATCTTCCAGGACCAGGGCTCAAGCCCATGTCCCCTTCATTGACAGGAAGATTCTTAACCACTGCACCACTAGGGAAGCCCCTGTTTCTGGACTTTTTGATGAGAGCCATTTTGACTGGTGTGAGGTGATATCTCATTGTAGTTTTGATTTGTATTTCTCTAATAATTAACGATGTTGAACATCTTTTCATGTGCCTCTTGGCCATCTGTTTGTCTTCTTTGGAGAAATGTCTATTTAGATCTTCTGCCCATTTTTTGATTGGGTTGTTTGTTTTGATGATTTACAAATAGCTGCATGAGCTGTTTGTAAATTTTGAAGACTAATCCCTTGTCAATCATATCATTTGCACATATTTTCTCCCAATCTGTGGGTTGTCTTTTCATTTTGTTTATGGTTTCCTTTGCTGTGTAAAAGCTTTTGAGTTTAATTAGGTCCCATGTGTTTATTTTGAGATGGATCAAAAAAGATATTGCTGCAATTTATGTCAGAGAGTGTTCTGCTTATAGTGTCCTGTCACACATTTAGGTCTTTAATCCATTTTGAGCTTATTTTTGTGTATGGTGTTAAAGAATGATCTAATTTCATTTTTTTACAAGTAACTGTCCAGTTTTCCCAGCACCATTTGTTGAAGAGACTGTTTTTCCACCATTGTATATCCTTGCCTCCTTTGTCATAGATTAATTGACCATAGGTGCATGGATGTATTTCTTGGCTTTATATCCTATTCCCTTGATCTATATTTCTGTTTTTGCACCAATACCATACTGTCTTGATTACTGTAGCTTTGTAATATTGTCTGAAGTCAGGAAACCTTATTCCTCTAGCTCCGTTTTTCTTTCTCAACATTGCACTGGCTATTCGGGATCTTTTGTGTCTCCATACAAATTTTACGATTTTTTGTTCCAAGACCGCATCTTGATTACTGTTGCTCTATAGTAAGTTTCAAATCAGGAAGTGAGAGCCTTCCACCTTTGTCTTTTTCAAGATTATTTTTGGCTTTTCTAGGTTCCTTGCATATCCATGGGAATTTTAGGATCAGCTTGTCAATTCTGGCAGAAAAAGCCTGCTGGGATTTTTAATAGGGATTACACAATATCTGTAGATCATGTTGTGAAATATTACCATTTTTAACAATATAAAGTCTTCCAATCAGTGAATAAGGGATGCTTTTCCATTAATTTAGGTCTTCTTTAGTTTCTTTCAACAATATTTTGTAGTTTTCAGTGTATAAGTCTTACACTTCTTTTGTTAAATTTATTTCTAAGTATTTTATTTCTGTGGATACTGTTATACATGGAATTCTTTCCTTAATTTCTCTTAAAAATATTTCACTGCTAGTGTATATAAATACAATCGAATTTTTATATTGATCTTATATTTTGCAACCTTGCTAAACTGGATGATTAGTTCCAATAATATTTTCCTTTCTGTCTTCCTTAGTATTTTCTATACACAAGATCATGTCAACTGTGAAATAGTTTTCTTCCTTTCTTTCTAATTTGGAGGTCTTTTTAAAATTTTTCTTGCCTAAATGTTATGTTAGAAGCACCAGTACAATTTTGGATAGAAGTGAGAGTGGACATTGTTATCTTTTTCATTATTTTATGGCAAAAGTTTTCAGGCTTTCATAGTTACGTATTATGTTGGTTGTTGGGTTTTGGTAGATTGCTTTTATCGAGTTGAGAATGTGCCTTTCTTTTCCTGTTTTCTTCATTGTTTTTATCAAAAAATGCTTTTGGATTTGTCACATGCTTTTGTCTATTGAAATGATAAGATTTTTCCTTTTATTAAATCAAGATGACATATTACATTGATTGATTTTTTTATGTTGAGTCAATATTACATCCCCAGAATAAATCTCACATGATCTTTATGTATAATCTTTTTGTATGTGTTGCTGGATTCAGTATGTGTGTAATTTGTGGAGGATTTTTGTGCCTATATTATACGGGATATTGGTCTTAATTTTGTTTTTTCTTGTTGATGCCTTGTGTGATTTTGGAATTAGTTTAAAGCTATGTTCATAAAATTAATTAGGAAATGTCCCTTCTTTTCCTATTTGTTGGATCATCTTGTGAAAGTTTGATGTTAATTTTGCTTTAAATATATTTGGTATAATTCACCACTTAAGCCCTCTGATCCTAGGTTTTTCTTTGTGGAAATATAGTTGTTATTAATTCAATCCCTTTACTTGTTATGTCTATTCAGACTTTTTAATTTCACCTTGAGTCAGTTTCAGTAGTTAGTGTCTTTTGGAGGATTTGTCCATTTCATCTAGGTTATCTGATTTGTTGGCATTCAGTTGTTCTTATCATTCTTCACAATCTTTTTGTTTCTGTAGGGCTGTGTTAATGTTCTATCTTTCATTTCTGATTTTTGCAATTTGAGTCTTTGTTATTTTATCTTGGTCTAGCTAAAAGCTTTTCAATTGTGTTGATCTTTTCAAAAAATTAACTTTTGGTTTTATTGATTTCCTCTATTATTTTCTATTTTCTTTTCATTTATATCCATTGTAATATTCCTTATTTTCTTCCTTCTACTTGTTTGGTTTAATTTACTCTTCATTTTCCTGTGTCTTAAATGAAGTTTTAATTGTTTCTTCTTTGTTAATAATGGTCTTTTTAGCTATACATTTGTTTCTAAGAACTGCTTTCACTATATCCTCTAAGGTTTGGGATCTTGTGTTTTTCATTTCATTCTTCTCAAAGTATTTTCTAAGTTTCCTTGTGACTTCTTCTTTGACCCACTGGTTATTTGTTAATTTCCACATACTTTTGAATTATTTAACTCCCTTTTGTTACTTTTTTTTTTTTTGTGGTACGTGGGCCTCTCACTGTTGTGGCCTCTCCCATTGCGGAGCACAGGCTCTGGACACACAGGCTCAGCGGCCATGGCTCACGGGCCCAGCGGCTCTGTGGCATGTGGGATCTTCCTGGACTGGGGCATGAACCTGTGTCCCCTGCATCGGCAGGCGGACTCTCAACCACTGCGCCACAAGGGAAGCCCTGTTACTTATTTTTAATTCCATTCCATTGTAATAAGAGAACAAGCTTGCATGATTTCATTATTTTCAAAATTTATTGAGGCTTGTGTAATGGCATAACATATAGTCTATCCTGGAGAATATGCACTTTAGATGATTGTGTACTCTTCTCCTTACTGTTGTTGGGTGAAATGTTTTACAGGTATCTGTTAGTCCTGTATTTTTGATAGTACTGTTAATGTGTTCTATTACCTGCTATTTTCTGCTTACTTACTCTAATATTACTAAAAGGGAAGTATTGAATTCTCTAATTATTATTGTTGAATTGTCCCTTTCTCCCTTCAATTCTGTCAGTTTTTGCTTCATGTATTAGGAGGCACAGCTGTGATGTACATATATGTTTTGAATTATTATAACTTCTTTATGGATTCAGCATTTTATCATGATAAAAATGTCCCTATTTGTATCTAATTACAACTTTTGTCTTAAAGTATATTTTGTCTAATGATAATTTTGTCTTAAGTCATATTCATACAATTGCTCCAGCTCTCTTTTCATTTTTGTTTGGATGACATACTTTTTTCACCCTTTTGTTTTCAAGATACTTGTATCTTTGAATGTAAAGTGTGTCTCTTCTAGACAGCATATAATAGGAGTATTTAAAAAATCTATTCTTCCAATCTCTGCTTTTGATTTTATTGAGGATATTTTCATCTATATTCATAAAAGATATTATTCTGTAGTATATTTTTCATATGATGTATTTTCTGATTTTAGTAACTGGGTAATGAACACTAGTCTTATAGAATGAGTATAAGGGAGCTTGAGCAAGTTACCTGAGTTTTCTCAGCCCCAAAGACCAATGGTGATGTTGATGGGTTGAGGTGGGTAGGTTTTCTTTCTCTAGGCTATCTTCTCACATGATAATGAGATGGTGACACTTGCTAGCAGTAGAATAAGGAGTGAATGAATAATGAGGATCAGACATCATCTTACAAAGCTCTTATCTCACAGGTTCCCCTTCACCATTCTATCCATTCTGTCTCTATCAACATTTACATCTATCACAATGAACTTGAAGATGTTTGAGGAATTTTAGATGAAATTTTTCCAAAAGTGGATTTGATAAGAATCCCACAAGATGATTTCTAAAATTTGAGTATTTTTAGAGGACACAGTTTGATTCAATAACAATGCTATACTGAAGGTTTTATTCATTCCCCTGCCCAGTAAAGTGTATTTAAAGTAGATAATAAGTCTTTGAGTCCAGAGATGGAAACCTGGGAGAAGGAAGAAGCTTAACTGAGGCTCAAGCAATTAGGCGATCTCAAAAACTGAGTGATGGTAGAAGGGCATGGTGGGGCTCCTAGGAGCAGGGCTGATGGCTGAAGAATCATATGACACACAAACTGGATGGTCAGGCTCATTATACTACAGGAACTCCCAATTTGGTTTGGAAAATAAGACCAAACCCATGACATTATTAAAGGAAAAAAAGAGTGCCATAGAATTTGAAGAACTTTCACAAAGATGAACTTGAAATAGTTACTGCCGTGAGAAGTTCAGAGTCTGGTCGGGTAAGCAGGCTTCAAAGCAATACCACAATACCTCTCTGATAGAGGTATGGACAATAACTGATGGGAACAGAGAGGAGGAAACAACTTCCTGAAGGAGTCAGGAGTACTTGCACCTGGTTTGTAAGGATGAATTGGAGTTTATCAGCTATCAAAGCTGTGGGAATAACCTTCCAAGAAGGAACAAGATTTGCAAAGATGCAGGAGAATTTATTTGACAAATATTTATTGAGAACTCTGTGTTTTCTATATACTGTGCAAGCATCTGGGGTTATAGGGGAAATTAACGTGGCATCTATCCTGGTCACTAGTGAATGCATGCACCCTGGACCAGGAAGATAAAGTCACAAATCAGTACTCATTGTTTAAAAACACAGGAGTCAAAGGACACATGAGAAAGGCCATCTTGTCACCCACTCAGTTTCCCATAGGGGAAGTTAATACCTTGGTATATTCACCATTATTCACAGCTTCATAGGTCCAAAATTAAGTTTTGTCCATGTATCTAGGAGGATTTGGGCTACAGAGGAATCCCTCACATTGATAAAATCTACCAAACTGACACCCAGATGACCAGTGATACATCTGGATGAACCATTGAAAAAAGATTAACATGTATTAAATCATTTTAAAACAAATGATCCATTTTGCTTCACTGAAATTTGTTTTTATGTCCACTTGCCTTTTTTGACAAGTGATGTGGGATTTCCACCATGGTAGTGCTAGAAAGTTTCATTGAAAAATATACTTACTGATGTATAATGATTTATCAAAGGAAAATATTAAGCCTTCTAAACACAATAATGAGGATATCATGTGAGATTAATAAATTAAAATTCTTAGCAAAGATATAGTACATGCAAGTGAAATATTTATGTAGATTGAGGTATTTGGTATTAGACTAGCATTTACCATGATCAAATATGGCAAAAAGAGGAACAGTGGCAAACAGATGACTACTGAAGTTCAGGAAACACTGGCATAGTCATTAAGAGTGAGGTAGCCGTCAGAATTGGAACAAAAAATTTTTAAATTTGTATGGAAACACAAAAGACCCCAAATAGCCAAAACAATCTTGAGAAAGAAGAACAGAGCTGGAGGAATCACGCTCCCTGACTTCAGACTATACTACAAAGACACAGTAATTGAAACAGTATGGTATTGGCACAAAAATAGACACATAAATCAGTGGAACCATATAGAAAACCCAGAAATAGACCCATGCACCTATGGTCAATTAATATACGACAAAGGAAGCAAGAATATACAATGGAGAAAGACAGTCTCTTCAGTAAGTGGTGCTTTGAAAACTGGACAGTTACATGTAAAATAATGAAATTAGAACATTCTCTAACACCATACACAAAAATAAACTCAAAATGGATTAAAGACCTAAAGTAAGGCCAGGTCCTATAAAACTCCTAGAGGAAAACATAGGCAGAGCACACTTTGACATAAATTGCAACAATATTTGTTTTTAATCATCTCCTAGAGTAATGGAAACAAAAATAAAAATAAACAAATGGGGCTTAATTAAACTTAAAAGATTTTGCACAGCAAAGGAAACCATAAACAAACAAAAAAAAGACAATCTACGGAATGGGAGAAAATATTTGCAAACAATACGACTGACAAGGGTTTAATTTTCAAAATATACAAACAGCTCAATATTAAAAAAAACCCCAAACAACCCAATCAAAAAATAGGTAGAAGATCTAAACAGACACTTCTCCAAAGAAGACATACAGATGGCCAACAGGCACATGAAAATATTCTCAACATTGCTAATTATTAGAGAAATGCAAATCAAACTACAATGAGGTATCACCTCACACTGGTCAGAATGCCATCACCAAAATGTCTACAAATAATTAGTGCTGGAGAGAATGTGGAGAAAAGGGAACCCTCCTACAATGTTGGTGGGAATGCAAGTTGGTACAGCCACTATGGAAAACAGCATGGAGGTTCCTCAGAAAACTAAAAATAGAATTACCATATGATCCAGCAATCCCACTCCTGGGCATGTATCTGGAGAAAACTATAATTCAAAAAGATACATTCACCCCCCAATGTTCATAGCTGCACTATTTATAATAGCCAAGACATGGAAGCAACTTAAATGTCCATAGACAGAGGAATAGATAAAAATAAAAGTGGTATATATATATATACAATGGAATATTACTCAGCCTTAAATAAGACTGAAATAATGCCATTTGCAGCAATATGGATGGACCTAGAGATTATCATACTAGGTGAAGTAGGTCAGAGAGAGAAAGACAAATATATGATATCACATATATGTGGAATCTAAAAAAATTGATACAAATGAGCTTATCTACAAAGCAGAAACAGACTCACAGACTTAGAAAACAAACTTATGTTTACTAAAGGGGAAAGGTTGGGGGAGGAGATAAATTAGGAGGTTGGAATTAACATATACATACTCCTATATGTAAAATAGATACACATCAAGGAACTACCGTATAGCACAGGGAACTATAGTGAATATCAAATATCATGTATTAACCTATAATGGGAAAGAATCTGAAAAAGAATATCTATCTATCTAATCTATCATTTATCTATCTATCTATCTATCTATCTATCTATCTAGAGAGATAAGTATAACTGAATCACTTTGCTGTACACCTGAAACATGGTAAATCAACTATACTTCAAAATAAAAGAGGGTGCTGGAGACAGACCTGGATCCAAACCCTAGATCCTAGATTCCCCACTTTCTGCCATGTGACCTTAAGAGAATTGCTTCTGCTTTTTCAAGGCTTTCGCTGTGAGGTTTCTTTTTTTTTTTTTTTCTTTTTGCGGTATGCGGGCCTCTCACTGTTGTGGCCTCTCCCGTTGCGGAGCACAGGCTCCGGACGCGCAGGCCCAGCGGCCATGGCTCACGGGCCCAGCCGCTCCGCGGCATATGGGATCCTCCCAGACCGGGGCACGAACCCGTATCCCCTGCATCGGCAGGCGGACTCTTAACCACTGCGCCACCAGGGAGGCCCTCGCTGTGAGGTTTCAATAATAATCTAACTTACATCGTGGTTGGGAGAATTGAAGGAGAGAGTCCATGTAAAACCCTTACCAAAATACCTGATGCAGAAATGATCAATAAATATTAGTTGTTATTATTGTCATTGTTTATGTTACTAGTAACCATCTCTTCTCAGATCAGTGTTCCTTCCTTCATCATAATAACCCAGGTCCCAGGAAGACCTTGGAGGGAGGGGTTGTTATTAAGGTGGGGGAAGGGGAGATGTCACAGGATGGTGAGGCTGGTCTAGTGATTCTCATGGTTTCCCTGCCATGTTTCCCCTTTATTTCTTGTAAAGGCAGTTGGAGAGGGCATTAGCCTTATACATTTCCTTTGAGGGATCATGGTGTGTGCACTGCATTCTTCATAGCGTCATCCCGAAAGGTCAGTAATTTGCAGGAGATGTTGCACTTAGATATTTTGTGGAGGTTCTTGATATTTTAGGCTTCATTAGTAGGGCATTGTAGGTACTGCCGAGTCACTGCCTGGTAACAGGGAGAGCAGATTTTGCTGGGAATGAAGGTGATGTGTGTCAAGATGGGTGAGCCAGGTGTAGACCCTGTTTGTTTCTCACACTACAGTTGGCCTGCTGGCATGGGCCCATCTTGTCCCCTCTATATCTGGGGGCTGCTTCCACATAATAAAACCTGTAAAACAGAGCATCTAAGTCCACACGTGGGGTGATGTGTGGACCACAGTGTCAACTTGCACCAGGTCATGGCAACCATTTGAAGCCAGTATTCTTCATGTCAGAAAGCCAAAGAGCCCCTTCATGAAGCAAGAGTCTGAAAGTGACATCTCCTTTTCAGGCACACTGGGACAAAAAGTAGAGTCAGAGGGACGAACAACACTGTGAGGTGTGTGGTGGGGGGATAAACCACATGTCCGTTCATTCTCTCTCTCTCTCTCAGATTGCATTAAAATTGAATTTATAAGACATGATGTAAAATAAATTTGAGTCTATTATCACTTCATTTAATACCATGCAAAATGAGGAAACTATTTTCAAAACTTTTAAGTATGGAGGAGGTTGTGCATCAAAAGTTATCATTAATATCAGTGTAGTGGGAAAAATTTGAACACCCTGGCTTCACCACTGGCTGTGTGACCTTGAGCAAGTTATTAAACAAACCTCATAGATTCACATGGGTCACTGGTGATAGCTGTGATGATGAGGGTCAGAGAAAAGGGGAACTTTGGGCATGTTTTCCTTCTGTTTTTCTGCTAATTCCAACAGTTTAAATTTCTTGAGGTCATTTTCTATTCATTGCTCTTTTTATTGATTTTGATTCACTCTTTCCTGCTTCTTGGTATATGTAAGCATTTTCGTTTTGTTTGGTGCAGAAGGTTTGTGCACTGTTTGAAATCTGGACTGTGTCATAGTCTATAAAGGCTGTTCAGTTTTGTTTTGGCAGGTATTTAAGTTACTGTTGAGTCCTTTATGGCTTGTTGGGCTTGCTTTCATTCCTTGGGAGGGTGGGCATGTATCAGTTTTGAACTTAGCTGTAGGGCAAAGTATTTTATACCTAATGCCTAGCTTATCTGTCATCTGAACTGAGTGCCCAGAATGTTCAGCAAGATCTCTGCACTCAGCTCCACCGCACCTGCTCTCTCATAGGCTTCTTGGAGTCTTGCCCTCAGCCTGAGACGGGGCTAAGTGAGAGTAGCATCGACATATATACACTACCAAATGTGAAACAGATTAGCTAGTGAGAAGCATCAGCATAACACAGGGAGATCAGCTCAGTGCTTTGCGATGACCTAGAGGGGTGGGTAGGGATGGTGGGAGGGAGGCTCAAGAGGGAGGGGATATGGGGATATATGTATGCATACGGCTGATTCACTTTGTTGTACAACAGAAACTAACACAGCATTGTGAAGCAATTATACTCTAATAAAGATGTATTAAAAAAAAACAGTTCCCTGTTCCCTGAGCATGTGTGAGGGAATATTTAGTTGATGATCATTCCACTAGGGCTCACTTTGAGTGATGGCTCCATGTGATATGGGTGTGATCTCAGCAGTGGGTTTATTTTGGTACACAGAGGAATGCAACTTTACCAGAGCCTATGGGAACAGAGAATTGATTTTCTGGTGTTGGAGAAAAAGCTGTGGAACGATCACTTTAGGATAGATTATAGTCTATAGAATAGACTCCACCTTCTCATGTGGAGGCATATTTGGAAACTGACCACCAAAGATAAACTTATCCTATCTGGACTCTGCATATATTAAAAATTTACATGAGCCTGTGAGTGTGAAAATTTTTGTGCAAGTGAAATAGCATATATTGGTAATTGGTAGTGATTCTGTAGGACATCTGGGCTACCTCTAAAAAAATAAAATTTTGAATATATAACTTAGTGCTAGCAGAAAGTATTTCCAAAAGGGCGGTAGTGATATGCACTATTTCAAGGCAACTGTTAAATGTGAGATAAATAATTAACATTGTGTGCAAAGAAAACAAATAATTTGTTAGATATTTGGGAATAGTTATTGAAGATGACCTGGAATGTCCAATTTTAAGTGAGATATATCAGAAGCCAGTGAGTTGGTCAAGAAAAGTGTTTACAATTTGGATAGTCTAAATGTCAAGGCCAAAGTGCTGAGAGATAACATGAAGTCTAAACAAGGACAACGTGTTACAGTGGGACCAGCTTAAGAACGAGAACATTGGCTTCATGGTACCTGACATTGGTGCACGAGCCCCTGATGGAAAGCAGGTGTGGGGAAACCACTGGAATTCAGGAGGCTTTAACCTATCAACAGACATTTACCTTATCATTCCATGAGTTGTGTGCACCACCATGTCTGCAAACACCAAGTGCTGGCCTCTGGCTGAGAGCATGGCAACACCTGAGGGCATGTCTATTTGAATGGGTACCTGTGACATTTCAATGTGGGTTATGACATTTGGGTGAGTGTGTTCACCATCTGCAGTAGAGTGAGAGACATGAAGGTGTGGAGTTACTGGTGAGAATCTGAGAGTACGGGGCCAGTATTTGTTCAGCGGACAAAACAATGCCCTCCTCCTACCCAACACAGCTGCTCTGCCCTCTCCCAGGGCTTTCCCTAAAGGAGACAGACACATAGGAGTCTGGAATATCCTTCACTGGGCCAGTTCTCAGAGCCCCTCAGTGAAGCGCCTTCTGGTGGAGCTGGGGTGAAGCACAGGCTTGGGCTCAAGAATGAAGCAGAATCTCCTTGACTTTAAATCTACCTCTTACCACCAGCTGATCCCTAATGTGCAAGGATGACACAGACCAAAATCTCCAGTGAGAAGAAAGGAGGAGATAGTGATATGATAGCTCCCGGCTTTCACAGGTAAGCATTGGCTCAGCTTACGTACCTCTTAGTATTGTAAGAAAGAGGGGGCATGGACATGTCCTCCACGCATAGGTGTGCAGTCCCAGTGCACACTGATACTGCTCACAGTGCTCCAGAATCTGGCCCATCACATCAATCTTCCCTCTAAGGGAAGAGTAAGGAAAGGGCTTGGGAGAAGGGGGCTTTCTCTGGAGTGAGTAGTGGAAAGAGAAGCCTGGCCCCCACCTCCAGGGACCTAGAACCATGGATAGAAGCTGATTTGATCATAGAAAAAGTAGGTCATGTGCAAAAATTGATTTTACTGTTAAAATCTCAAATGTACTAAATCTAGAAGCTGTTAAGTTTGTAGACCAGTTTACAGAAACAAATGTGAATTCTGAAAAAACAAATTTTCATGAAAAAATTAAAAAGCAGCAAAATTTACCATATAAATGCTAAGTATTTTAAAGCTTTTAATCGCAGTGCAAATTGACCACATGGTTTGATTGACAACATACACATACATTTACAAAATAAACAGTGTGGTGGGAGGACCTTCAAGATGGCAGAGGAGTAAGATGTGGAGACCACCTTCCTCCCCACAGATACATCAGAAATACATCTACATGTGGACCAACTCCTGCAGAACACCTACTGAACGCTGGCAGAAGACCTCAGACCTCCCAAAAGGCAAGAAACTCCCCACATACCTGGGTAGGGCAAAAGAAAACTGAGAAAAAAGAATAGGGTTGGGACCTGCACCTCTGGGAGGGAGCTGTGAAGAAGGAAACGTCTCCACACAGTAGGAAGCCCCTGCACTGGTGGAGACAGGCGGTGGAAGCTTCGGAGCTATGGAGGAGAGATCAGCAACAGGGGTGCAGAGGGCAAAGTGGAGAAATTCCCACACAGAGGATCGGTGCCGACAAGCACTCACAAGACTGAGAAGCTTGTCTGCTCACCCGACAGGGCGGGTGGGGCCCGGGAGCTGAGGCTCGGGCTTTGGAGGTCATATACGAGGGACTGGGGTTGGTTGCGTGAACACAGCCTGAAGGGGGCTAGTGTGTAACAGCTAACCGGAGGGAGTCTGGGAAATGGTCTGGAACTATGTAAGAGTCAAGAGACCATTGTTTCGGGGTGTGTGAGGAGAGGAGATTCAGAACACCGCATAAACAAGCTTCAGAGACAGGCGAGAGCCGCAGCTATCAGAGCGGACATCAGAGACGGGCATGAAATGCTAACGCTGATGCTGCAGCCACCAAGAAGCCTGTGTGCAAGCACAGGTCACTCTCCACACCTCCCCTCCACGGAGCCTGTGAAGACCACCACTCCCAGGGTCCCGTGTCCAGGGACAATTTCCCTGGGAGAACACACAGCAGGCCTCAGGCTGTTGCAATGTCATGCCAGCTTCTGCCACCACAGGCTCACCCCGCATTCCATAACCCTCCCCCTACCCAGCCTGAGTGAGCTGTAACTCCCTAATCATCTGCTGCTTTAGCCCCCTCCTATCTGGGCGAAGAACACATGCCAGAGGGCGACCTGCATGCCGAAGCAGGGCCAAATCCAAAGCTGAAAGCCAGGAGCTGTGTGAACAAAGAGGAGAAAGGGAAATTTCTCCGTGCAGCCTCAGGAGCAGTGGATTAAATCTCCACAATCAACATGATGTACCCTGCAACTGTGGAATACCTGAACAGACAATGAATCATCCCAAAAATTGAGGTGGTGGATTTTGGGAGCAATTGTAGACTTGGGGTTTGCAGTATGCAACTGACTAGTTTCTTTTCTTTTTTTTTTTTAACATCTTTATCGGAGTATAATTGCTTTACAATGGTGTGTTACTTTCTGCTTTATAAAAAACTGAATCAGTTATACATATACATATGTACCCATCTCTCTTCCCTCTTGCGACTCCCTCCCTCCCACCCTCCCTATCCCACCCCTCTAGGTGGTCACAAAGTGCAGAGCTGATCTCCCTGTGCTATGTGGCTGCTTCCCCTAGCTATCTATTTTAGGTTTAGTAGTGTATATATGTCCATGCCACTCTTTCACTTTGTCACAGCTTACCGTTCCCCCTCCCCATATCCTCAAGTCCATTCTCTAGTAAGTCTGTGTCTTTATTCCCGGTTTGCCCTAGGTTTTTCATGACCTTTTTTTTTTTTCCCGTAGATTCCATATATATGTGTTAGCATACGGTATTTGTTTTTCTCTTTATGACTTCACTCTGTATGACAAATTCTAGGTCCATCCACCCACTACAAATAACTCAATTTCATTTCTTTTTATGGCTGAGTAATAATCCATTGTACATATGTGCCACATCTTCTTTAACCATTCATCCGATGATGGAGAGTTAGGTCTCTTCCATGTCCTGGCTATTGTAAATAGAACTGCAATGAACATTTTGGAACATGACTCTTTTTGAATTATGGTTTTCTCAGGGTATATGCCCAGTAGTGGGTTGCTGGGTCATATGGTATTCTATGTTTAGTTTTTTAAGGAACCTCCATACTGTTCTCCATAGTGGCTGTTTCAATTTACATTCCCACCAACAGTGCAAGAGTGTTCCCTTTTCTCCACACCCTCTCCAGCATTTAATGTTTGTACATATTTTGATGATGGCTATTCTGACTGGTGTGAGATGATCTCCCATTGTAGTTTTGATTCACATTTCTCAATGATTAATGAGGTTGAGCATCCCATCATGTGTATGATGGCAATCTGTATATCTTCTTTGGAGAAACGTCTATTTAGTTCTGCCCATTTTTGGATTGGGTTCTTTGTTTTTTTGATATTGAGCTGCATGAGCTGCGTGTAAATGTTGGAGAATAATCCTTTGTCAGTTGCTTCATTGGCAAATATTTTCTCCCATTCTGAGGGTGGTCTTTTCATCTCATTTATGGTTTTCTTTGCTGTGCAAAAGCTTTGAAGTTTCATTAGGTCCCATTCCTTTATTTTTGTTTTTATTTCCATTTCTCTACAAGGTGGGTCAAAAAGGATCTTGCTGTGATTTATGACACAGAGTGTTCTGCCTATGTTTTCCTCTAAGAGTTTGATAGTGTCTGGCCTTACTTTAGGTCTTTAATCCATTTTGAATTTATTTTGGTGTATGGTGTTAGGGAGTGTTCTAATTTCATTTTTTTTACATGTACCTGTCCAGTTTTCCCAGCACCACTTATTGAAGAGGCTGTCTTTTATCCACTGTATATTCCTGCCTCCTTTATCAATGATAAGGTGACTATATGTGTGTGGGTTTATCTCTGGGCTTTCTATCCTGTTCCATTGATCTATATTTCTGCTTTTGTGCCAGTACCATACTGTCTTGGTTACTGTAGATTTGCAGTATAGTCTGAAATCAGGGAGCCTGATGCCTCCAGCTCCGTTTTTCATTCTCAAGATTGCTTTGGCTATTCGGGGTCTTTTGTGTTTCCATACAAATTGTGAAATATTTTGTTCTAGTTCTGTGAAAAATGCCAGTGGTAGATTGATAGGGATTGAATTGAATCTGTAAATTGCTTTGTGTCGTAGAGTCATTTTCACAATGATGATTCTTCCAATCCAAGAACATGGTATATCTCTCCATCTATTTCTATCATCTTTAGTTACTTTAATCAGTGTCTTATAATTTTCTGCCTACAGGTTTTTGTCTCCTTAGGTAGGTTTATTCCTAGATATTTTATTCTTTGTTTTGCCGTGGTAAATGGGGGTGTTTCCTTAATTTCACTTTCAGATTTTTCATCATTAGTGTATAGGAATGCTAGAAATTTCTGTGCATTAATTTTGTATCCTGCTACTTTACCAAATTCGTTGATTAGCTCTAGTAGTTTTCTGGTAGCAACTTTAGGATTCTCTATGCATATTATCATGTCATCTGCAAACAGTGACAGCTTTACTTCTTCTTTTCCAATTTGGATTCCTTTTATTTCTTTTTCTTCTCTGATTGCTGTGGCTAAAACTTCCAAAACGATGTTGAATAAGAGTGGTGAGAGTGGGCTACCTTGTCTTGTTCCTGATCTTAGTGGAAATGGTTTCAGTTTTTCACCATTGAGGACGATGTTGGCTGTGGGTTTGTCATTTATGGCCTCAATTATGTTGAGGAAATTTCCCTCTATGCCTACTTTCTGGAGGTTTTTCTTATCAGAAATGGGTGTTGAATTTTGTCGAAAGCTTTCTCTGCATCTATTGAGATGATCATATCGTTTTTCTCCTTCAATTTGTTAATATGGTGTATCACATTGATTGATTTTGGTATATTGAAGAATCCTTGCATTCCTGGGATAGACCCCACTTGATCATGGTGTATGATCCTTTAATGTGCTGTTGGATTCTGTTTGCTAGTAGTTTGTTGAGGATTTTTGCATCTATGTTCACCAGTGATATTGGCCTGTAGTTTTCTATCTTTGTCTGGTTTTTATATCAAGGTGATGGTGGCCTCGTAGAAAGAGTATGGGAGTGTTCCTCCCTCTGATATATTTTGGAAGAGTTTGAGCAGGATAAGTGTTAGCTCTTCTCTAAATGTTTGATAGAATTCTCCTGTGAAGCCATCTGCTCCTGGGCTTTTTTTTTTTTGAAGATTTTTCATCACAGTTTCAATTTCAGTCCTTGTGATTGGTCTGTTCATGTTTTATATTTCTTCCTGCTTCAGTCTCAGAAGGTTGTGCATTTCTAAGAATTTGTCCATTTCTTCCAGGTTGTCCATTTTATTGACATATAGTTGCTTGTAGTAATCTCTCATGATCCTTTGTATTTCTGCAGTGTCAGTTGTTACTTCTCCTTTTTCATTTCTACTTCTATTGATTTGAGTCTTCTCCCTTTTTTTTCTTGATGAGTCTGGATAATGGTTTATCAATTTTGTTTATCTTCTCAAACAACCTGTTTTTAGTTTTACTGATCTTTGCTATCATTTCCTTCGTTTCTTTTTCATTTATTTCTGATCTGGTCTTTATGATTTCTTTCCTTCTGCTAACTTTGGGGTTTTTTTTGTTCTTCTTTCTCTAATTGCATTAGGTGTAAGGTTAGGTTGTTTATTTGAGTTGTTTCTTGTTTCTTAAGGTAGGAATGTATTGTTATAGATTTCCCTCCTAGAACTGCTTTTGCTGCATTGCCTAGGTTTTGGGTCATCCTGTCTCCATTGTCATTTGTTTCTATGTATTTTTTGATTTCCTCTTTGATATCTTTACTGTACTGTTGGTTATTAAGTAGTATTTTGTTTAGCCTCCATGCATTTGTAGTTTTTACAGATTTTTTTCCGGTAATTGATACCTAGTCTCATAACGTTGTGGTTGGAAAAGATACTTGATATGATTTCAATTTTCTTAAATTTACCAAGGCTTGATTTGTGAGCCAAGATATGATCTATCCTGTACAATGTTCCATGAGCCCTTGAGTAGAATGTGTATTCTGTTGTTTTTGGATGGAATGTCCTATAAATAACAATTAATTCCATCTTGTTTTTTAAGCTTGTGTTTCCTTATTTACTTTCACTTGGGATGAACTGCCCATTAGTGAAAGTGGGGTGTTAAAGTCCCTTAGTATGATTGTCTTACTGTCGATTTCCCTTTTTATGGCTGTTAGTATTTGCCTTATGTATTGAGGTGCTCCTATGTTGGGTGCATAAATATTTATAATTGTTATATCTTCTTCTTGGATTGATCTGTTGATCATTATGTACTTTCCTTCTTTGTCTCTTGTAATAGTCTTTATTTTAAAGTCTATTTTGTCTGATATGAGAATTGCTACTCCCGCTTTCTTTTGATTTCCATTTGCATGGAATATCTTTTTCCATCCCCTCACTTTCAGTCTGTATGTGTCCGTAGGTCTGCAGTGGGTCACCTGTAGACAGCATATATACTGGTATTGTTTTTCTTTCCATTCAGCCAGTCTATGTATCTTGGTTGGAGCATTTAAACCATTTACATTTAAGGTAATTTTCGATATGTATGTTCCTATTCCCATTTTCTTAATTGTTTTGGGTTTGTTATTGTAGGTCTTTTCCTTCTCTTGTGTTTCCTGCCTAGAGAAGTTCCTTTAGCATTTGTTGAAAAGCTGGTTTGGTGGTGCTGAATTCTCTTAGCTTTTGCTTGTTTGTAAAGGTTTTAATTTCTCCATGAAATCTGAATGAGATCCTTGCTGGGGAGAGTAATCTTTGTTGTAGCTTTTTCTCCTTCCACAATTTAAATATGTCCTGCCACTCCCTGCTGGCTTGCAGAGTTTCTGCTAAAAGATCAGTTGTTAATCTTATGTGGATTCCCCTGTGCGTTATTTGTTGTTTTTCCCTTGCTGCTCTTAATAGTTTTTCTTTGTATTTAATTTTTGATACTTTGATTAATATGTTTCTTGGCATATTTCCCCTTGGATTTATCCTGTATGCGACTCTCTATGCTTCGTGGACTTGCTTAACTATTTCCTTTCCCATAGTAGGGAAATTTTCAAGTATAATCTTTTCAAATATTTTCTTAGTCTCTTTCTTTTCCTTTTTTTCTTCTGGGACCCCTATAATTCGAATGTTGGTGTGCTTAATATTGTCCCAGAAGTCTCTGAGACTGTCCTCAATTCTTTTGATTCTTTGTTCTTTATTCTGCTCTGCAGTAGTTATTTCCACTTTTTTATCTTCCAGGTCACTTATCCGGTCTTCTGCTTCAGTTATTCTGCTATTGATGCCTTCTAGAGAATTTTAAATTTAATTTATGGTGTTGTTCATCACTGTTTGTTTGTTCTTTAGTTCTTATAGGTCCTTGTTAAAGATTTCTTTTATTTTCTCCATTCTATTTCCAAGATTTTGTATCACTTTTACTCTGATTATCTGAATTCTTTTTCAGGTAGACTGCCTATTTCCTCTTCATTTGTTAGGTCTGGTTGGTTTTTGCCTTGCTCCTTCTTCTGCTGTGTGTTTCTCTGTTTTCTCATTTTGCTTAACTTACTGTGTTTGGGGTCTCCTTTTTGAAAGCTGCAGGTTCGTAGTTTCCGTTGTTTTTGCTGTCTTCCCCCAGTGGCTAAGGTTGGTTCAGTGGGTTGTGTAGGCTTCTGGGTGGAGGGAACTGGTGCCTGTATTCTGGTGGATGAGGCTGGATCTTGTCTTTCTGGTGGGCAGGACGGCATCCATTGGTGTGTTTTGTGCTGTCTGTGACCTTATTATGATTTTAGGCAGCCTCTCTGCTAATGGGTGGGGTTGTGTTCTTGTCTTACTGGTTGTTTGGCTTAGGGTGTCCAGCACTGTAGCTTGCTGGTCGTTGAGTGGAGCTGGGTCTTAGCATTGAGATGGAGATCTCCGGGAGAGCTCTTGCCATTTGATGTTATGTGGAACCGGGAAGTCTCTCTTAGATCAATGTCCTGAACTTGGCTCTCCCACCTCAGAGGCACAGGCCTGACACCTGCCAGACCACCAAGTTCCTGTCAGCTACAGGGCTTTTTGGAAGTCTGAGGTCTTTTTCCAGGGGTAAGTAAGTGTTCTGTAGGAGTCGTGCCACATGTAGATGTATTTTGATGTATTTGTGGGGAGGAAGGTGATCTCCATGTCTTACTCCTCCACCATCTTGAAGGTCTTCTCCATATTAAAATTTTAAGAAACCAAGAAAAAATGTTTGACAGCAACATTTCCCCCTAAATCATTTGGAGCATCCAGTGTCTCAATTTGTCAGGTTCTTGTTTAGCAGTTCTTTGCCTTCACCTTAGATTGAGCTGATCTATTTATGATCTAGGGTTGGTGGAAGGGGTTAGCAAGAAGCTCTCTGGAATTCTAACAGCTGAATTTCTGCCCAAAAGGGTGTACTGTACACCCTCAGTAGCAACTAAAATAAACTGCCCTGTCCTCCAGGACTCTTTTCAGTACCTCACAAACTTGATATTTGGATTGTCCTGATTTGCTCTGCCCAAAATGGTAGCTATTCAAACTTCAGTCAGCCATGTTATTTAATTAAGCCAGTTACTGTACTTGAAAAGTATTTAAAATTATATCTCCACTTAGGCTTTGGAGTTTTCCATGGAGAAAAGAAACACTCTGAAGCCAGGTCCTGAAGCACTGCTCATGGTCTTCTTTGCTCTCGGGGCAGAGGGGAAGGGGAGATTCAGCAGTTGGGTCTTGATTTCTTATCTTGTCTAATAATCTCTGTCTTTTATTGGAGTGTTTACTATACTGTTTGCTTTTTTGTTTTTAATTTTGCTCTGCCTGTACTTCATTGCAGCAGGCAGGATCTTCATTGCATCATGCAGGATCTAGTTCACTGACCAAGGATCAAAACTGGGCCCTTTGCAATAGGAGCACAGAGTTGTTGTTTTTTTACATTTTTATTGGAGTATAATTGCTTTACAATGGTGTGTTAGTTTCTGCTTTATAGCAAAGTGAATCAGTTATACATATGCATATGTTCCCATATCTCTTCCCTCTTGCGCCTCCCTCCCTCCCACCCTCCCTATCCCACCCCTCCTGGTGGTCACAAAGCACCGAGCTGATCTCCCTGTGCTATGCGGCCGCTTCCCACTAGCTATCTACCTTACATTTGGTAGTGTATATATGGACATGCCTATTTCTCGCTTTGTCACAGCTTACCCTTCCTTCTCCCCATATCCTCAAATCCATTCACTAGTAGGTCTGTGTCTTTATTCCTGTTTTACCCCTAGGTTCTTCATGACATTTTTTTAAACTTAAACTCCATATATATCTGTTAGCATACAGTATTTGTCTTTCTCTTTCTGACTTACTTCACTCTGTATGACAGACTCTAGGTCTATCCACCTCATTACAGATAACTCAATTTCGTTTCTTTTTATGGCTGAGTAATATTCCATTGTATATATGTGCCACATCTTCTTTATCCATTCATCTGATGATGGACACTTAGGTTGTTTCCATCTCCGGGGTGTAGTAAATAGAGCTGCAATGAATATTTTGGTAGAAGACTCTTTTTGAATTATGGTTTTCTCAGGGTATATGCCCAGTAGTGGGATTGCTGGGTCATATGGTAGTTCTATTTTTAGTTTTTTAAGGAACCTCCATACTGTTCTCCATAGTGGCTGTACCAATTCACATTCCCACCAGCAGTGCAAGAGTGTTCTCTTTTCTCCACACCCTCTTCAGGATTTATTGTTTGTAGATTTTTTGATGATGGCCATTCTGACTGGTGTGAGATGATATCTCATTGTAGTTTTGATTTGCATTTCTCTAATGATTAATGATGCTGAGCATTCTTTCATATGTTTGTTGGCAGTCTGTATATCTTCTTTGGAGAAATGTCTATTTAGGTCTTCTGCCCATTTTTGGATTGGGTTGTTTGTGTTTTTGTTATTGAGCTGCGTGAGCTGCTTATAAATTTTGGAGATTAATCCTTTGTCAGTTGCTTCATTTGCAAATATTTTCTACCATTCTGAGGATTGTCTTTTGGTCTTGTTTATGGTTTCCTTTGCTGTGAAAAAGCTTTGAAGTTTCATTAGGTGCCACTTGTTTATTTTTGTTTTTATTTCCATTTCTCTAGGAGGTGGTCCAAAAGGATCTTGCTGTGATTTATGTCATAGAGTGTTCTGCCTATGTTTTCCTCTAAGAGTTTGATAGTTTCTGGCCTTACATTTAGGTCTTTAATCCATTTTGAGCTTATTTTTGTGTATGGTGTTAGGAAGTCATCTAATCTTATACTTTTACATGTACCTGTCCAATTTTCCCAGCACCACTTATTGAGGAGGCAATCCTTTCTTCACTGTACATTCCTGCCTCCTTTATCAAAGATAAGGTGACCATATGTGCCTGGGTTTATCTCTGGGCTTTCTATCCTGTTCCATTGATCTATATTTCTGTTTTCGTGCCAGTACCATACTGTCTTGATTACTGTAGCTTTATAGTATAGTCTGAAGTCAGGGAGCCTCATGCCTCCAGCTCAGTTTTCCATTCTCAAAATTGCTTTGGCTATTCGGGGTCTTTTGTGGTTCCATACAAATTGTGAAATTTTTTGTTCTAGTTCTGTGGAAAATGCCAGTGGTAGCTTAATAGGGATGGCATTGAATCTGCAGATTGCTTTGGGTAGTAGAATCATTTTCACAATGTTAATTCTTCCAATCCAAGTACATGGTATATCTTTCTATCTATTTGTATCATCTTTAATTTCTTTCATCAGTGTCATAATTTTCCACATACAGGTCTTTTGTCTCCTTAGGTAGGTTTATTCCTAGATATTTTATTCTTTTTGTTGCAGTGGTAAATGGTTGTGTTTTCCTGATTTCACTTTCAGATTTTTCATCATTAGTGTATAGGAATTCCAGAGATTTCTGTGCATTAATTTTGTATCCTACTACTTTTCCAAATTCATTGATTAACTCTAGTAGTTTTCTGGTAGCACTTTTAGGATTCTCTATGTATAGTATCATGTCATCTGCAAACAGTGACAGCTTTACTTCTTTTCCGAATTGGATTCTTTTATTTCCTTTTCTTCTCTGATTGCTGTGGCTAAAACTTCCAAAACTATGTTGAATAAGAGTGGTGAGAGTGGGCAACCTTGTCTTGTTCCTGATCTTAGTGGAAATGGTTTCAGTTTTTCACCATTGAGGACGATGTTGGCAGTGGGTGTGTCAAATGTGGCCTTTATTATGTTGAGGAAAGTTCCCTCTATGCCTACTTTCTGCAGGGTTTTTATCATAAATGGGTGTTGAATTTTTTCAAAAGCTTTCTCTGCATCTATTGAGATGATCATATGGTTTTTCTCCTTCAATTTGTTAATATGGTGTATCACATTGATTGATTTGCGTATATTGAAGAAACCTTGCATTCCTAGAATAAACCCCCTTGATCGTGGTGTATGATCCTTTTAATGTGCTGTTGGATTCTGTTTGCTAATATTTTGTTGAGGATTTTTGCATCTATGTTCATCAGTGATATTGGCCTGTAGTTTTCTTTCTTTGTGACATCCTTGTCTGGTTTCGGTATCAAGGTGATGGTGGCCTCGTAGAATGAGTTTGGGAGTTTTCCTCCCTCTTCTATATTTTGGAAGAGTTTGAGAAGGGTAGGTGTTAGCTCTTCTCTAAATGTTTGATAGAATTCTCCTGTGAATCCATCTAGTCCTGGGCTTTTGTGTGTTGGAAGACTTTTTATCACAGTTTCAATTTCAGTGCTTGTGATTGGTCTGTTCATATTTTCTATTTCTTCCTGATTCAGTCTTGGCAGTTTGTGCATTTCTAAGAATTTGTCCATTTCTTCCAGGTTGTCCATTTTATTGGTATAGAGGTGCTTGTAGTAATCTCTCATGATCTTTTGTATTTCTGCAGTGGCAGTTGTTACGTCTCCTTTTTCATTTCTAATTCTATTGATTTGAGTCTTCTCCCTTTTTTTCTTGATGAATCTGGCTAATGGTTTATCAATTTTGTTTATCTTCTCAAAGAACCAGATTTTCGTTTTATTGATTTTTGCTGTTGTTTCTTTCATTTCTTTTTCATTTATTTCTGATCTGATCTTCATGATTTCTTTTATTCTGCTAACTTTGGCGTTTTTTTGTTCTTCTTTCTCTAATTGCTTTAGGTGCAAGGTTAGGTTGTTTATTCGAGATGTTTCCTGTTTCTTAAGGTGGGATTGTATTGCTATAAACTTCCCCCTTAGAACTGCTTTTGCTGCATCCCATAGGTTTTGTGTCATCGTGTCACCATTGTCATTTGTTTCTAGGTATTTTTTATTTCCTCTTTGATTTCTTCAGTGATCACTTCGTTATTGAGTAGTGTATTGTTTAGCCTCCATGTGTTTGTATTTTTTACAGATCTTTTCCTGTAATTGATGTCTAGTCTCATAACATTTTGGTCAGAAAAGATACTTGATACAATTTTAATTTTCTTAAATTTACCAAGGCTTGATTTGTGACCCAAGATATGATCTATCCTGGAGAATGTTCCATGAGCACTTGAGAAAAATGTGTATTCTGTTGTTTTTGGATGGAATGTCCTATAAATATCAATTAAGTCCATCTTGTTTAATGTATCATTTAAAGCTTGTGTTTCCTTATTTATTTTCATTTTGGATGATCTGTCCATTGGTGAAAGTGGGGTGTTAAAGTCCCCTACTATGAGTGTGTTACTGTGATTTCCCCTTTTATGGCTGTTAGTATTTGCCTTATGTATTGAGGTGCTCCTATGTTGGGTGCATAAATATTTACAATTGTTATATCTTCTTCTTGGATCGATCCCTTGATCATTATGTAGTGTCCTTCTTTGTCTGTCCTAATAGTCTTTATTTTAAAGTCTATTTTTTTGTGATACGAGAATTGCTATTCCAGCTTTCTTTTGGTTTCCAATTGCATGGAATATCTGTTTCCATCCCCTTACTTTCAGTCTGTATGTGTCTCTAGTTCTGAAGTGGGTCTCCTGTAGACAGCATATATATGGATCTTGTTTTTGTATCCATTCAGCCAATCTGTATCTTTGCTGGGAGCATTTAGTCCATTTATATTTAAGATAATTATCAATATATACATTCCTATTCCCATTTTCTTAATTGTTTTGAGTTTGTTATTGTAGGTCTTTTCTTTTTCTTATGTTTCTTGCCTAGAGAAGTTCTTTTAGCATTTGTTGTAAAGCTGGTTTGGTGGTGCTGAACTCTCTCAGCTTTTGCTTGTCTGTAAACATTTTAATTTCTCCATCAAATCTGAATGAGATCCTTGCTGGGTAGAGTAATCTTGGTTGCAGGTTTTTCTCCTTCATCATTTTAAATATGTCCTGCTAGTCCCTTCTGGCTTGCAGAGTTTCTGCTGAAAGTTCAGCTGTTAACCTTATGGGGATTTCCTTGTGTGTTGTCATTTTTCCTTTGCTGCTTTTAATATGTTTTCTATGTAGTTAATTTTTGACAGTTTGATTAATATGTGTCTTGGTGTATTTCTCCTTGGATTTGTCCTGTATGGGACTCTCTGTGCTTCCTTTACTTGATTAACTATTTCCTTTCCCATATTAGGGAAGTTTTCAACTATAATCTCTTCAAATATTTTCTCAGTCCCTTTCTTTTTCTCTTCTTCTTCTGGAACCCCTATAATTCAAATGTTGCTGTGTTTAATGTTGTCACAGATGTCTCTGGGACAGTCCTCAGTTCTTTTCATTCTGTTTTCTTTATTCTGCTCTGCAGTAGTTATTTCCACTATTTTATATTCCAAGTCCCTTATCCGTTCTTCTGCCTGAGTTATTCTGCTATTGATCCCATCTAGAGTATTTTTAATTTCATTTATTGTGTTGTTCATCGTTCCTTGTTGCATCTTTAGTTCTTCTAGGTCCTTGCTGACTGTTTCTTGCAATTTGTCTATTCTATTTCCAAGATTTTGGATCATCTTTACTATCATTAATCTGAATTCTTTTTCAGGTAGAGTGCCTATTTCCTCTTCATTTGTTAGGTCTGGTGGGTTTTTATCTTGCTCCTTCCTCTGCTGTGTGTTTTTCTGTTTTCTCATTTTGTTTATCTTACTGTGTTTGGGGTCTCCTTTTTGCAGGCTGCTGGTTCGTAGTTCTCGTTGTTTTTGTTGTCTGTCCCCAGTGGCTAAGGTTGGTTCAGTGGGTTGTGTAGGCTTCCTGGTTGAGGGGACTAGTGCCTGTGTTCTGGTGGATGAGGCTGGATCTTCTCTTTCTGGTTGGCAGGTCCACGTGTGGTGGTGTGTTTTAGGGTGTCTGTGGACTTATTATATTTTTAGGCAGCCTCTCTGCTAATGGGTGGGTTTGTGTTCCTGTCTTGCTAGTTGTTTGGCATAGGGTGTCTGGCACTGTAGCTTGCTGTTCGGTGAGTGGAGCTGGGTGCTGGTTTTGAGATGGAGATGTCTGCGAGATTTTTGCCATTTGATATTATGTGGAGCTGGGAGGTGTCTTGTGGACCAGTGTCCTGAAGTTGGCTCTCCCACCTCAGAGGCACAGAACTGACTCCTGGCTGCAGCACCAAGAACCTTTCATCCACAAGGCTCAGAATAAAAGGGAGAAAATGTAGAAAGAAATAATTAGTAGAATTAGAGAGAAAGAAAGAAAGAAAGACGGAAGAAAGAAGGAAGAAAAAAGGGAGGGAGGGAGTGAAGGAGGGAGGGAAGGATGACAGAAGGAAGAAAGGAGGTATATGAAAGAAAGAAAGAAAGAAAAAGTAAAATAAAATAAAGGAAGATAAAATAAAATAAAGTTATTGAAATAAAAAATAATTATTAAGAAAAAATATTTAAGAAAAGAAAAAAAATGAACAGATAGAGCCCTACGACAAATGGTGGAAGCAAAGCTATACAGGCAAAATCTCCCACAGAAGCATACACATACACACTCACAAAAAGAGGAAAGGGGGAAAAAATCATAAATCTTGCTCTCAAAGTCCACCTCCTCAATTTGGGATGATTCGTTGTCTAAAGGAGGGAAGGAAGGAAAGAAAGAAAGAAAGAAGATAAAGTAAAATAAAATAAAGTTATTAAAATAAAAAATAATTATTAAGAAGAAAAATTTAAAAAAACAAAAACAAACAAACAAACAAATAATGGATGGATAGAACCCTAGGACAAATTGTGGAAGCAAAGCTATACAGACAAAATCTCACAGAGAAGCGTACACATACACACTCACAAAAAGAGGAAAAGGGGAAAAATCATAAATCTTGCTCTCAAAGTCCACCTCCTTAATTTGGGATGATTCATTGCCTATTCATGTATTCCACAGATGCAGGGTACATTAAGTTGATTGTGAAGCTTTAATCTGCTGCTTCTGAGGCTGCTGAGTGAGATTTCCCTTTCTCTTTGTTCTCACAGCTCCCGTGGCTCAACTTTGGATTTGTCCTCGCCTCTGCATGTAGGTAGCCTGAGGGCATCTGTTCTTCGCTCAGACAGGACGGGGTTAAAGGAGCAGCTGCTTCGGGAGCTCTGGCTCACTCAGGCCGGGGGGAGGGAGGGGTACGGAATGCAGGGCGAGCCTGCAGCGGCAGAGGCCGGCGTGACCTTGCACCAGCCTGAGGTGCACAGTGCGTTCCCCCGGGGAAGTTGTCCCTGGATCCCGGGACCCTGGCAGTGGCAGGCTGCACAGGCTCCCCGGAAGAGGGGTGTGGATAGTGACCTGTGCTTGCACACAGGCTTCTTGGTGGCGGCAGCAGCAGCTTTAGCGTCTAATGCCCGTCTCTGGGGTCAGGAGCACAGAGTCTTAACTACTGGACCACCAGGGAAGTCCCTAGTCTATTTTTATTTAATGTAATTTTGCACGTGGTTGAATCTATAATTTGCTAATTGTTTTCTCTTTGTCTTATTTGTATATTATTCCTCTATATCACATTCCTAATTCATTAAGGATAATCAATATTTTTGTATTTTATTTAATACCTCTATTTTATTTAAATATATAGATAAATCTATAACTTTTCACATGAGTTTTAGTAGTTGCTCAAGGATTACAATATGCATCTTTAACTTATCACAGTCTGTTAGAGTTAATATTTACCACATCTCATAAATGTAATAAATTTAAAACATTATAATTCTATTCTCCCCTCTCCATTGTGTGATCATGGTCATATATTTTATTTCAACAATTATTATAGACCCCATAATTAATTTTTTTGCTTTAAATAATTAGTATTTTTATAATCATTGGAAAATAAAAGATAGTCTTGCTGGGATTAAAAACTGAAGCATTAGTGGTTGTGCAGAACAATAGGTCACCAAAAACTAGGGGTTCAAGTAACCCTGAGGCAGTCTTGGGGCCTCTCCTGTCATTCAATTACAGATTAAAAAGTAGCTTAGATTATCTAAGAGCCAGGTGCAATGGAGATGGAAAGAGATGAGGACATGGACTCACTCCTCATCTATTACATACACTGTTCTGCAGGGAACTGATGTCACCTGCCTGGTACCTTGACTTATTTTTGTTTACTCCTTTGTATACCAACACCACTCACAGAGGATTTAGGAGCTTCAAGGAAACCCAAAAGATTAGAAATACAGCAAGGCCAGAAGAAATTCACACGAGAACTGTCAAAGGGAATGTTGTTTGCCATTTCAATAAACAAAGGATGTTTCCTATCATTTCAGTTCTACAAGGATCAAGTCATCAGTCGCGGCAGCTGCCTCCTCACCGGTGACTGTAGGCCTTGAGGGGAATTCAGGATCTGGCCCTAGATATTCAAGATGCATATCTAAGGAATAACGTCAACGAGCTCAGGCTTTTGCATCTTCTCATACATAGAAAAGTGTTAAAATCATTAATTTGAGATGTCTGTTTTTGTGATTAGCAGTAATCTTTTGATGTTTGACTACATGGGATTTGTTTGTTTGTTTGTTTGTTTTTAGCAAAATATCCTATATATTCTGGTTCCTCACTTACCTCTTTGGGGAAGTTCCTCAGAGATATCTAAGAGGCTGTCTCCCAGGCTATAGTCCTCAGTAAGGTCCACAAATAAAACTTAACTCATAGCTTTTAGGTTGTGGGTTTTCTTCTATGGATAGAATAGAAGAATCAGCCTGGGAGGCTTTTATCTTGGAAGGTTCCTGATAAAGTCTTCCATTATTGGGGATGTTCCAATGTATACAGTTTCTCCAAAGTGAGAATATTTAAGACAAGAGATATAATGTTTCTGAAGAGAAGGTTTACTTACACAATAAAGTAAGGAAAAGTTCTATTGCTGTGAAATAAAATTCATATTTTATGGCAAGACAAGAAAAATTTAAACATAAAAAAATTTTCTCTGCCCTTTGGCCTCCTCTCTCCCCTCTACTGTTCGCTGTGTATCTGTGTTATGCATCGACCAAACTTTCCCCAACGGCAGAAATATCTGCTCAGCCATAAAGAGCAACATTCTCCTAGTACCAAGAAGTCAACTCCTTAAAAGATAACATTCTTTTCTGATCTTGTAAGGGGTCACAATGACCCACCACTTTGTACTTGCAGATCTGGATTGTGTAAACTGTCAGTAATATGTCATTTGATGTACAGTTGTTCATCTCAAAAAAAAAACCTTATATAACTGTGCTTTGACTTCTAATGGGCAGAACAGTTTTCAGAGCTTTCTGAGAGGCTGTTCCTGGGTTATAATCCTCAATTTAGCTCAAATAAAATTTTCCATTTCTTTCTTAGATTGATTGATTAATCAATCATGTGTACGTGATTGATCAATTCGTTGACGTGTACTTGATACAACTGGCAGGGTATCAGAGACACCCACCAGAGCACACCAAGCATGGGTCCATTGAGCCACCGGCTTCTTGGTATTCCTCAGGTGTTCTGGTGAGTTCTGATATCCAGATTGCATCGTCTGAGTGATGATCCTGAAAATTTTATTCCAGCTGCTTTACTCAAGACTTGGAGTCTTAAGGGGCACTGGTATATTTACTAGTCAGGGAACTAGAGGGATCTGGGCAAGAGGCCCAGGGAAACATAGATGGCTGTTTTTTTTATTAAATTATACTTAAATTTAAAAAAATTAGTTGATATATGCTCTGAACAAAACTTTTGCTAGTGAAATGAGAGACTGAATTAGTCAGCTCTGAAGAATAAAGGAGACCCACTACAACAATTAGGTAAATACTGCTCGTCCAGTGAGCACAACAGAGGCTGATAACCTAGTGCTCTGAGCACTTGTGGTTTTAGATTGTTGCAGGGAAAAACCAAGACACGTTAAAGAGTTGAACCAACCCAAGGGTAACTCCTTGGGGTGCTAGACTCAGAAGCAGAACATATTTGATCCACCACTCTGCCTTCAGAAAGTTGTTCAGATCACATCTTATATCTCATATTTGAATTAGGCTATGAAGTTAATCATAGAAAACTGTTCCTCAAAGACGAAATAGCTCCTGTGCAAACAGCCACCTGTGGGAACACCAGCTGGGTTTGTGTATACTTGCAAGTCCCTAATTGGGAACTAAAGGAAATCAGTCACGGAAATGGTCAAGATGGTGTTCTTTTGGCACTCCAAAACTGATTTTTTGTGTGTAAAGCCAGCAGCCTTCTGGATCTGTGCCTGCAGGGTCTATTGGAAACAACAGTGGTAAGAGTTTTCCTCTTTTCTAAAATTAGATTAGCAGGGAAAATATTTGTAGGGCTAGCTCCTTGGATCCTTTGAATTAGAAAACTTTTAAATTGTTAAAATTTTAGAGATCTCTCATCTTAAACTATTGTATCTATTTTAATTGATATGCAGAAGTCCCAAAAGGCTTCAAAATTTCCTAAATAACCTCATTGGAAGATTTGCTGTAGAAGGCTAATTAAAGATTAGTCATATAAAAGGTACCTGAAACTTGAACTACTGCTCCCCTCTATCCTCCTTTATTTGAGTATTCTAGAAATCTTCCGCCTGAATTGCCTTTCCACTCTGAAGACATTATTAGATGGTTACCTTTAGAAATGGGAGCATCTGAAGCTGTAGGTGAGCCTCTTCAGATCAAAGGCTGAACTGAGGACCATAATTAAAGAATTTCTTAAGCCCAGGGAGGATCCACAAAAATGTTTGTAAATGGATTACCAAGATGGGAGGGCACTGGTCTGACTAACCTGACCATAGCTGATACTTGGAGCCTGAGAGGAATATTGGGTGGGGAGGCTTCTGCCCTAAGCTAAATGAGGGAAAGTAAAACATTCCAACATAGGCAAATGGGTATGTCAGTCCTTTGATATCATTGAGGTGGCCACCCAATTCTTCAAGGAAAAAACCAACTGTCCTTGTTTTATAAATCTAGGCTTTACAGGACGATTTCTGTGGCTCCAGAAATAATCAAAATCCACCAATCCTTTCACCACTCCCCAAACCTCCCTTATTTATCTTAAGAGGCTTGTAAATATTGAGGGAAAAAAATTCTGGCCTTAAGGGGACAAAGTTCTCTTAGAAGGAACTTGCCTTTCTTCTATGCCTTTGAGATGCAAATGTTCTACCTAGTATTCTCCAGAAAACTTTATGTCTGCCATCTTTTTAAAATGCAAATTTCAGGAAAGGGGATAAGTAATTTGGCACTTGACTTGTCAAAGACAAATAGAAATCATAAGGGTCTTCATAAATATTAGTAAAAATGGTTTAGCCATCTAGACAGGTGACCTTGATTTGTTCCATCTGCCAGAAACCCAATTTGAATCCAACTTCTTTTGTAACTGATGGGGTTTATATTATTGAACCTGATTCATGGCTGAAATTTTGGAATGGGAACTATGGGGTGTCTGTGTGTTTGTATGTATCTATATATGTGTGTTGTAGATGTGTGGTATTTGCAAAATTAATTTGTAAAACTCTATGAATTGGCTTAAAGAAAATTAACTGCTCTAAAAAAATGGTACTGATGAACCTAGTTGCAGGGCAGGAATAATGAGATAGACATAGAAAATGGACTTGAGGACATGGGGTTGGAGGCGAAGCTGGGGCGAAGTGAGAGTAGCATCGACATACATACACTATCGAATGTAAAATATTTGGCTGGTGGGAAGCAGCAGCATAGCACAGGGAGATCAGCTCGGTGCTTTGCAGTGACCTAGAGGAGTGGGATAGGGAGGATGGGAGGCTCAACAGGGAGGGGATATGGGGACATGTGTATGCATATGGCTGATTCACTTTGCTGTGCAACAGAAACTAACAGTATTGTGAAGCAACTATACTCCAATAAAGATCTGTTTTTAAAGAATAAGCACTTATATAAATACTCAGAAATATGGGAGAAACTGGCCAGAATGAATATTGGGTTCACGTGATCTGGGAAATATTCAGTATTGAATTAATCTCTGGTATTAAATTTAGTCTAAGCTTGTTGATTTAATTAATACAGACATGTCTTTAGAGTCATCAACTTTAAGTATAATACTTTTATTGTACCTAGGTTTACTAGAAATCAAATGACTTTATTATTCCTGTTACAAAGATTGTCAGCAAGAAAAGAATGATATGATGAATTTTTAAGTAAGTAAAATAGAGGTAAATGACATAAGAGCTTTTAGGGAAACTCTTTAGGAATAATTATGCTTGGGGAATGTCTATCTAAAATAGTCTCTCCGGATTTTAGTAACTTGAAACTTTAGAGTTTTGCTAAATTAAGCTAAATGATGGGAATCCACTGAATATCCAGATCATTTCCAAATAGGATACTGGAACATTAATTACTGAACATAGGCTTTCTTTTACAGAGAAGATATTTAGGACTATTAATGTTTTGTGCCATACTAAGACATTTTCTGCAAGAAAGCACCTGTTTTCTAGAAACCACAAATAGTATTTATAAGCTTGCCAAGCTACAGAATGCTAATGTAAAGTACAGTTAACAAGTACTTACTTCCTAGTTTTTGCTAGAAACTAGGTTTTAAGATTAATAATTATAATATATGTAACTAAAGCTACTAAGTAATAAAGGAAACATTTCAGTATGCAAGGAAAACAAGAAGCGTGTTTTCAGTAAAAGAATGTATGAGCGGGCTTCCCTGGTGGCGCAGTGGTTGAGAGTTCGCCTGCCGATGCAGGGGACATGGGTTCATGCCCCGGTCCGGGAGGATCCCACATGCCGCAGAGCGGCTGCACCTGTGAGCCATGGCCGCTGATCCTGTGCGTCCGGAGCCTGTGCTCCGCAATGGGAGGGGCCACAACAGTGAGAGACCCGCGTACCGCAAAAAAAAAAAAACCAAAAAAAAAAAAAGAATGTATGAGGAATGGAAATGCATTTTGCTAAAGGGGAGAAAAAGGGTGGTTTTATAATAGAGTTGGTAGTTTCTGAATGGAAAAGAAAGTGAGGGACAGAATAATATAGATATGGAAAGTTATGGAAGGTTTGTGGAGGAGGAAAACAGAGAAGAGTTTTATGCATGGGCAGGATTGGCTAAAATTAGGTTGAATTTAATTAAGTAAATAAATCTCATTATTAAGAGTAGGCTGATGCAAGCCTGGAGTTTGATTTTCTCTCTCTGCTGGGAAAACAGCCTCCTTAAAATATTGAGCTGCTTTTGGTAGTAGATTGTGTGATGCTCTTCACCTTTAAGTGATTTATTACAACCTTTGAGATTTTTTATTGTCACATTGATTAAGTGAATGGGTATTATTTCACAGTGGCCTGATATTATTTGACCAGGTGTTTTAAAACTTTTTGATATTTTTTACAAACTTTCCAAAGATCAAATTCTGAGTGAAGTTCATTTGACCTCTAGCTAACTTTGAGGTTTTCCAAAGGGTCCACGGAACACCTCAAAATATTTGTTTTCTCTCCATCTCAGAGAGAGAAATATTAAACCAGTTAGGCTTATTTGTCATGTCATTATCAATACATGGGAAGCATTTTCAAATGAGTGGTGATAAAACTTAGGTTGTATCATATAGGTAAATGTTATTAATATAGATAGTCTAGAAATTATATGGAACTCCTAAAAATCTGGTATGTCCTGGTAAATTGTTATCAGTCATAATTCTAGTAATTATCTTAAATTGTATGTCACATCAGTAACAAAATTTATTTGTCAATCGCATTGTAATTGACAAAGGTCTTTAACCTTGCATTTTTAAGTCTTTTGTTATTTATAGACAGTTATTGTTGTACTCTGATGCTTTTTTCAAAAAATGCTTCATCTTCAAGAAGATTCATAGAAAGGACTTTTTGATAAGTATAGGTTTCTGATAACTCAGATCATACAGCTGAACTGTATAAGAAATTAAAGAATTCTAATGGAAAACCTGATAGCTTTATAAAACTATTAACAGAAGATTAAGACCAAGGATTAGCCACATAGGACTGAGCAAACTGATGAGTATGGTTATAATTTTGGGGTTTTGTCTGAAATATTATTAGATTTTAATCTGTGTTTTCCAGATATAAGGAAACCTTTCCCCTGCAGCTAATTATGACTTGTAGGTATTTGGTAAATTATACCTTTGTAAGTAAAATTGAGCATTTATTTTTTCTTTGTACCTGATCCCTCCAGAGTTTGGAAACTCTTAGGTTTCCCGTTGCTTTATCAGGTAAATAAGGAAGGCCACCTCCTAACATGTGCATGAATCTAAAGGTGTTTTGGGGGCCACAAGAAGAGAGGAATTCACCCAAACCTAGAGATATCACAGGTGGAATCTGTGACACACCCTTGGCGTGGCCTTCCTGGGCTTGAGAGGTCTTAAAAGTTCAATCTGAGATTCCTTATGAAGGGTTCCAGCACAGACAATTTAAAAGAGCCTATGTGATCAATTAACCAGATTTATTTTGCAAACAAATTAGTCTTAATTTGGTTATATTTGGTAGAAACTAGTGTAATTTTAGACAGAAAAAGATTATGTTTCTGTGGATATAAATTCTAGTTTTGTTAATTGAGGTCTGTATTTACTGCCTAATACTTCCCAGATAGGTCCTTGTTGTTATGCTATTATTGTAAAATTTAATTAAATTATTAAAGGGACATTCTAAGTTTGTTTCCAAAGTTTATCACAGTAATCTATCTTTAGATGAAGATCAGATTCGCCATGACCTGCAACCAGGAGATTATGCGTACTGGAAACAACATCAAATAAAGGACTTTTTACAGACACATTGGAAGAGACCATATCAGGCCTCACCTGGATGGACTGCAACTCCTGCTTCTGACACCTTACTATGACTAAATAAGGTCAGCACTACCAGAGTGGGACAAGAAAACAACAAACATCTGAAGTAGACAGATGACCCAAGATACTGGACCAGGCTTATATACTGATTACTTTGACAATTTGCTCACACTTTTGCTTATGAACCAAATGTATTGCTTCCTTGGGCTCAAACATTTCCAAGTTTCAAAAATCAATCCAATTGCTGGGTTTGTGGCCAATTACCTATGTCCAGTACTCCCAGGTTACCTTGGTAGATTTTTCCTCTCCAAGGAGAAATCTCTTAGGAAATTTATTTTAAAAGAAAGAAACTTTAGCAGTGTGCAAGCTAATGTTACCACCAATATCACAAAGTGAGACCCCCTTACCCGGCCAATTAATGATGCCTGCTCTGAACCTATTCATAAATACTTCCTTTTCGCTAAATGTTAAATATTGAGTAGCTCTTAATGGGGCCCAATGGATTTGTGCAAGAAATTTGTGGCCTTAGCTTCCCCCAGATTGGTTAGGGAGATGCACAGTTGGTTTTCCTTGGGTCCAGGGTCACGTTTTTAAATTTTTATTTTATTTTATTTTATTTTTACACTTTAAATATTGCTGAATCCAAGGTTAACACACCAAAATCAATACCAGTCTGTAGTAGGCTTAATAAGGGCCCCCAGTTATATCAGGTCCTAATCCCTGGAATCTAATAAAGGTTGCCTTATTGGAAAAAATGATCTTTGCAGATGCAATTAAGTTAAGGATCTTGTGATGAGGGGAGATCCTGAATTATCCAGGTGGATCTTTTTTTTAATGTTTACTTTTTATTTATTTATTTTTCCTTATTAGTCATCCATTTTATACACATCAGTGTATACATGTCAATGCCAATCTCCCAATTCATCACACCACAACCCCCACCCCCGCCACTTTCCCCTCCTTGGTGTCCACATTTTGTCTCTACTTCTGTGTCTCAATTTCTACTCTGCAAACCAGTTCATCTGTACCATTTTCTAGGTTCCACATATATGCGTTAATATACGATATTTGTTTTTCTCTTTCTGACTTACTTCACTCTGTATGACAGTCTCTAGATGTATCCACGTCTCTACAAGTGACTCAATTTCTTCCTTTGTATGGCTGAGTAATATTCCATTGTATATATGTACCACATCTTCTTTATCCATGCATCTGTCCATGGGCATTTAGGTTGCTTCCATGACCTGACTATTACAAATAGTGCTGCAGTGAACGTCAGGGTACATGTGCCTTTTTGAATTATGGTTTTCTCTGGGTATATGCCCAGTAGTGGGATTGCTGGGTCATATGGTAATTCTATTTTTAGTTCTTTAAGGAACCTCCATACTGTTCTCCATAGTGGCTGTATCTATTTACATTCCCACCAACAGTGCAAGAGGGTTCCCTTTTCTCCACACCCTCTCCAGCATTTGTTGTTTGTAGATTTTCTGATAATGCCCATTCTAACTGGTGTGAGGTGATACCTCATTGTAGTTTTGATTAGCATTTCTCTAATAATTAGTGATGTTGAGCAGCTTTTTATATGCTTCTTGGCCATCTCTATGTCTTCTTTGGGAAAATGTCTATTTAGGTCTTCTGCCCATTTTTGGAATGGGTTGCTTGTTTTTTTAATATTGAGCTGCCTGAGCTGTGTATATATTCTGGAGATTAATCCTTCTGAGGGTTACCTTTTGTCTTGTTTATGGTTTCCTTTGCTCTGCAAAAGATTTTAAGTTTCATTAGGTCCCATTTGTTTATTTTTGTTTTTATTTCCATTACTCTAGGAGGTGGATCAAAAAATATCTTGCTGTGATTTATGTCAAAGAGTGTTCTTCCTATGTTTTCCTCTAAGAGTTTTATAGTGTCCGGTCTTACATTTTAGGTCTCTAATCCATTTTGAGTTTATTTTTGTGTATGGTGTTAGGGGGTGTTCTAATTTCATTCCTTTCCATGTAGCTGTCCAGTTTTCCCAGCACCACTTATTGAAGAGACTGTCTTTTCTCCATTGTATATCCTTGCCTCCTTTGTCATAGATTAGTTGACCATAGGTGTGTGGGTTTATCTCTGGGCTTTCTATCATGTTCCATTGATCTCTATTTCTGTTTTTGTGCCAGTACCATATTGTCTTGATTACTGTAGCTTTGTAGTATAGTCTGGAGTCAGGAAGCCTGATTCCTCCAGCTCCATATTTTTCTCTCACTACTGCTTTGGCTATTTGGGGACTTTTGTGTCTCCATACAAATTTAAGATTTTTTTGTTCTAGTTCTGTAAAAAAATGCCATTGGTAGATTGATAGGGATTGCATTCAATCTGTAGATTGTTTTGGGTAGTAGAGTCATTTTCACAATGTTGATTCTTCCAATCCAAGAACATGGTATATCTCTCCATCTATTTGTATCATTTTTAATTTCTTTCATCAGTGTCTTATACTTTTTTACATACAGGTCTTTTGTCTCCTTAGGTAGGTTTATTCCTTGGTATTTTATTCTTTTTGTTGCAATGGTAAATAAGAGGGTTTCCTTAATTTCTCTCTTGGATTTTTCATCATTAGTGTATAGGAATGCAGGAGATTTCTGTGCATTAATTTTGTATCCTGCTACTTTACCAAATTCATTGATTAGCTCTAGTAGTTTTCTGGTAGCATCTTTAGGATTCTCTATGTCTAGTATCACGTCATCTGCAAACAGTGACAGTTTTACTTCTTCTTTTCCAATTTTTATCCTTTTTATTTCTTTTTCTTCTCTGATTGCAGTGTCTAGGACTTCCAAAACTATGTTGAATAATAGTGGTGAGAGTGGGCATCCTGTCTTGTTCCTGATCTTAGAGGAACTGCTTTCAGTTTTTCACCATTGAGAATGATGTTTGCTGTGGGTTTGTCATATATGGCCTTTATTATGTTGAAATAACTTCCCTCTATGCCCACTTTCTGGAGAGTTTTTAACATAAATGAGTGTTGAATTTTGTCAAAAGCCTTTTCTGCATCTATTGAGATGAACATATGGTTTTTCTTCTTCAATTTGTTAATATCGTGTATCACATTGATTGATTTGCCTATATTGAAGAATCCTTGCATCTCTGGGGTAAATCCCACTTGATCATGTTGTATGATCCTTGTAATGTATTGTTGGATTCTGTTTGCTAGTATTTTGTTAAGTAGTTTTGCATCTATATTCATCCGTGATATTGGTCTGTAATTTTCTTTCTTTGTGACATCTTTTTCTGGTTTTGGTATCAGGGTGATTGTGGCCTCATAGAATGAGTTTGGGAGTGTTCCTCCCTCTGGTATATTTTGGAAGAGTTTGAGAAGGATAGGTTTTAACTCTTCTCTAAATGTTTGATAGAATTCACCTGTGAAACCATCTGGTCCTGGACTTTTGTTTGTTGGAAGATTTTTAATCACAGTTTCAATTTCATTACTTGTGATTTGTCTGTTTATATTTTCTATTTCTTCTTGGTTCGGTCTTGGAAGGTTATACCTTTCTAAGAATTTGTCCATTTCTTCCAGGTTGTCCATTTTATTGGCATAGAGTTGCTTGTAGTAGTCTCTTAGGATGCTTTGTGTTTGTGCTGTGTCTGTTGTAACTTGTTTTTCATTTCTAATTTTATTAATTTGAGTCCTCTCCCTCTTTTTCTTGATGAGTCTGGCTAATGGTTTATCAATTTTGTTTATCTTCTCAAAGAACCAGCTTTTAGTTTTATTGATCTTTGCTACTGTTTTCTTTGTTTCTATTTCATTTATTTCTGCTCTGATCTTTATTATTTCTTTCCTTCTGCTAACTTTGGGTTTTGTTTATTCTTCTTTCTCTACTTCCTTTAGGTGTAATGTTAGATTTTTTATTTGAGATTTTTCTTGTTTCTTGAGGTAGGCTTGTATAACTCTAAACTTCCGTCTTAGAACTGCTTTTGCTGCATCCCATAGGTTTTGAATAATCGTGTTTTCACTGTCATTTGCTTCTAGGTATTTTTTAATTTATTCTTTGATTTCTTCAGTGATCTCTTGGTTATTTAGTAACGTATTGTTTAGCTTCCCTGTGTTTGTGTTTTTTATGGTTTTTTCCCTGTAATTGATTTCTAATCTCATAGCCTGTGGTAAGAAAAGATGCTTGATATGATTTCAATTTTCTTAAGTTTACTGAGGCTTGATTTGTGACCCAAGATGTGATCTACCCTGGAGAATGTTCTGTGCACACTTGAGAAGAAAGTGTAATCTCCTGTTTTGGGATGGAATGTCCTGTAAATATCAATTAGATCTATCTTGTCTATTGTGTCATTTAGATGTGTTTCTTATTAATTTTCTGTTTGGATGATCTGTCCATTGGTGTAAGTGAGGTATAAATTCCCCCACTCTTATTGTATTACTGTCAATTTCCCCTTTAAGATCTGTTAGCAGTTGCCTTATGTATTGAGGTGCTCCTATGATGGGTGCATATATATTTATAATTGTTATATCATCTTCTTGGATTGATCCCTTGATCATTATGTAGTGTCTTTCCTTGTCTCTTGTAACATTCTTTATTTTAAAGTCTATTTTATCTGATATGAGTATTGCTACTCCAGCTTTCTTTTCATTTCTATTTGCATGGAATATCTTTTTCCATCCCCTCACTTTCAGTCTGTATGTGTCCCTAGGTCTGAAGTGGGTCTCTTGTAGACAGCATATATATGGGTCTTGTTTTTGTATCCATTCAGCCAGTCTACGTCTTTTGGTTGGAGCATTTAATGCATTCACGTTTAAGGTAATTATCAATATATATGTTCCTATTTCCATTTTCTTAATTGTTTTTGGATTGGTTTTGTATGCCGTTTTATTCTCTTGTGTTTCCCACTTAGAGAAGTTCCTTTATCATTTGTTGTAGAGCTGGTTTGGTGTTGCTGAATTCTCTTAGCTTTTGCTTGTCTGTAAAGCTTTTGATTTCTCCATTGAATCTGAATGAGATCCTTGCTGTGTAGAGTAATCTTGGTTGTAGGTTATTCCCTTTCATCACTTTAAGTATATCATGCCACTCCCTTATGGCCTGTAGAGTTTCTGCTGACAAATCAGCTGTTAACCTTATGGGCATTCCCTTATGTTATTTGTAATTTCTCCCTTGCTGCTTTCAATAATTTTTCTTTGTTTTTAATTTTTGCCAATTTGATTACTATGTGTCTTGACATGTTTCTCCTTGGGTTTATCCTGTATGGGACTCACTGCACTTCTTGGACTTGGGTGGCTATTTCCTTTCCCATGTTAGGGAGCTTTTCAACTATAATCTCTTCAAATATTTTCTTGGGTCCTTTCTCTCTCTCTTCTCCATCTGGGACCTCTATTATGAGAATGTTGTTGCATTTAATGTTGTCCCAGATGTCTCTTAGGCTGTCTTCATTTCTTTTCATTCTGTTTTGTGTATTTTGTTCTGCAGCAGTGAATTCCACCATTCTGCCTTCCAGGTCACTTATCTGTTCTTCTGTCTCAGTTATTCTGTGATTGATTCCTTCTAGTGTATTTTTCTTTTCAGTTATTGTATTGTTCATCTCTGTTTGTTTGTTCTTTAATTCTTCTAGATCTTTGGTAAACATTTCTTGCATCTTCTTGATCTTTGCCTCCATTCTTTTTCTGAGGTCTTGGATCATCTTCACTATCATTATTCTGAATTCTTTTTCTGGAAGATTGCCCATCTCCATGTCATTTAGTTGTTTTTTCTGGGGTTTTATCTTGTTCCTTTTTCTGGTACATCGCCCTCTGCTTTTTCATCTTGCCTATCTTTCTTTGAAAGTGGATTTTTTCCCCAGAGGCTGCAAGATTGTAGTTCTTCTTGCTTCTCCTGTCTGCTCTCTCCCCAAGGTCACTTTTTAGTGATCTTGGAAACAGCCCCTGCCAAACTGCCTTTATGTGGGCACCTTGGGTTTGATCAATTTTCCAATGCTATGATCATTTGATCTCAATATCTGTTCCTCCACTTGGAAAAAAAGATTATTACTCACATAGAGGGTTTAACAAAATTCACTCAGCAAGATTTAAGTGATAGTAAGCCAGTAGCTTGCACAATTCAGAAGTCTCCATGATGTGAAAACCATTTCTACAGAATCACATGGCTCTCAATATTTTAACAGCTTCCCAAGGGGAACCTTTGCTGTAATATGTACTTAATGTTATGTCTTTATACCTAATGAGTTTTCAAGTGTAATCAATCTTATGACCAATGAGAAGAGTCAAATTATTGTTCTGAACAATCCTTTTCCCAGTTTAGGGGAAATACTAGGAAAATTATTTGGTTTAGTAGGATCTTGGCTTAAGTCTTTGCTGATGACATTGTTGGCCCTACTAGCAATTTTAATTAGTTTTTGGAACCTTTAAGGTGATAGTTTCTTGCCTTTAGTGCTGTGTGTCACCTGCTTGTACTAAGATAATTATGTCTTAATGACTTGAAACTATAGATCAGATCTATAGCTCTCTAGAAGATAATGGGCACACACAATGCACATGCACGGAAAATTGTCCTATGTATCTTACTGGATAACCTAGAATTGACAGTTCTTGCCAAGCATTCTGCTAATATAATCCACCCCAAAAGGGAGATCTTGGGTATTAGGACCCAGCATTGAGAATCATGATGGTCCTAGAGGATGCAAGCAACCACCCTGGCATTGGGGGATCAAATATTTGATTTCTTAATGCTTTCTATAGAAAGATTAACAATCAAAAGTGGGAAATCATGGAATAAAATTCATATTGTATGGAAAAACAAGAAAAATTTAAACATAAAAAAATTTCTCTGCCCTTTGGCCTCTTCCCTTCCCTCTACTGTGCTTTGTATATCTGCACTGTGCATCCACCAAACCTCCCCCATCAGCAGAAATATCTGCTCAACCATAAAAAGCAACATTCTCCAAACATCAACAAGATAACTGCTTAAAAGATTACATTCCTTATTGATCTTGTAAGAGGTCACAATTACCCACCACTTTGTACTTGCAGATCTGGGTTGTGTAAACTCTCAATAATACATCATTTAATGTATAACCCTCTGTCTCAAAAATACATACACAGTTGTGCTTTGACTTCTAATGGGCAGAAGAGTTTTCAGAGCTTTTTGAGAGGCTGTTCCCAAGTTATAACCCTCAATTTGGCTCAAATAAAATTATCCATTTCTTTCTTAGAGTGACTGATTAATTTTTTCATAAACATTGCTTAGCCCTAAACCCTGCCCAGAGCAGCACTACTTAGAGGGCTACCTTTCCTTCCTGACTCAAGAACAGCATCATTCTTCCCCACATGTTCCAGAGCAAATAACCATGGAGCACTGACAATTTAGCAGAGACAAGCACCAAACTGTAGCAGCTGCAGGGAAGACAGAGCCATAAAATATAAGGCATGGCCCAGGACACTTAGGGGAGAAAGCATCGGTGACTTAGAGAAGGACAGGGAGTTCTGTGTTGCTGTGGGTGCCAAGTAAGAGGGGGTGGTGACTCTCAGGAGAATGGTGAGAGAGGTGGGGCTGCTAGCACAGTTTGGTTAAAACATAGAGTGTTAAAAGTCACATGCCAAGGAGTTTTAACTTTATCCTGCAGGTGATCATTGAAAGAATTTTAACAGCAGTGTATTTTTACAAACCTCATGCTAATAGCAATTGTAGGGAATGGGCAAGAATGGTGGATGCCTCATCTCTCACATAGTGAGTAGCAAAAACTGCTGCATTTGTTATTGCTAAATTCTCTCTTAAGAATCTTTTGAATATTTCAGGATGAAGTATCCATATCCCTTTCTGAGACACTGGGATGTTATCTAGACCTTTCTATTAGCAAAATACTCACACTGGTATTCTTAATTCATTAGATAAAAATAAATCTACTAAATAGGGAACTTACATTCAAGAGCCATGAACATGTTAGTTCTCTGGTGTATATAAATATTATCAACTATGGCAATTAAACACCAAGGCAATCTTGGTGCAAAGCTGTAAGATTGTGTTATATATTTCTTAAGTTATATGTTGGTTATAATTCAGTATGAGCCAGTATTATTTTTTTACTGGAATATAGTTGCTTTACAATGTTGTAAAGTTTAGTTAGTTAGTTTCTACTCTACAACGAAGTGAATCAACTATATGTATACATATATCCCCTTCCTCTTGGACCTCCCTCCCACTCCTCTCCATCCCACCCATCTAGGTCATCATAGAGCACTGAGCTGAGCTCCCTGTTGCTGTACAGCAGGTTCCCACTAGCTATTTTACACATGGTAGTGCATATATGTCAATCAATTAACACAGGATAATAAGAAGTCTTTTAGCCAAGATTTTCAGTATGCAGATAAACTGAAATGTAAAAGTGCCTCCCATTCTGAAACCACTTTACTGCATTGAGCTTAGCTTCATCATGACATGTTCCATTCCTTTTCCTGAACATGTGTTAGGGAACACTTAGTTGATGATCATTCCACTAGGGCTGAATTTGAGTGATGGCACCATGTGATATGGGTGTGATCTCAGTGGTGGATTTATTTTGGGACACAGAGGAATGCAACTCTACCAGAGCCTATGGGAACAGAGAATTGATTTTCTAGTGGTGGGGAAACTGTTGTGTAACGGCAGTTTAGGGTGGATTATAGGGACTATACAGTAGACTCCACCTGCTCATTGTGAAGGCATATTTGAAACCTGATCACCAAAGAAAATTTTATCTTATGATAAAATAAACATATGATAAAATATGACTATATTAATAGCTGGTATCGGCCTGTAAGTGTGAGATTTTTGTTCAAGGGAAATATATATGTGAAAGTGGTAGTGATGCTGCAGGACAAAATTTAAAATATATAATAGTGATAGCTGAAATGCATTTCTCATTATGTGTTATCTATTTCAAGGCAGTTGTAAAATGTGAGGTACATAAAGCAATAATTAGTTAGCTATGTGGACATAGTTACTGAAGATGAGCTGATGTGTCTAATTTTCACTGTAATTAAGACAACTGAGAAAGAGCAGAAACTAGTAAGTTGGCCTGGGATATGTTTTGCCAGTTTGAACAACTTAAATGTCAAGGTCAAACTACTGAGAGATGAAATGATGTCCAAATAAGGACAATCTGCTTATTGTGAAAACAGTTTAAGAACAAGAAATCTGGAGGCCTTGACCAGTCTTCCTATCAACAGTCCTCCAACTCAGGTTATTGGTAGGCCTGTCTTTATATTACCATCAGCCCTAGGAAGGCAGAAGGGTACTGAAGACATCCTGATATGAACCCAGAAAATGAAAGCAGGTGACAAAAAGGCCAAATAGAATAGAATCACCAAAGGCATGAATGGGTAAGAAGCAGAAGAACAGGGAGGAAATAATGAGACTGCAAATCATTGAAACAACTAAGAATTGCAGAAACTTACGTTGTCTTTTTATACATGGGGTCCACCAGCCATATCTGCAAACACCAAGTGCTGGCCTCTGGATGAGAGCATGGCAACACCTGAGGGCATGTCTATTTGAATGGGTACCTGTGACATTTCAATGTGGGTTATGATTTTTGGGTGGATGTTTTCATGATCTGCAATAGAGTGTGAGGTTTCTAGTGAGAATCTGACTACATGAGGCTCGTATTTGTCCAGGGGACACAAGAATGCCTCACTCCCACCCTACATTGCCACTGTGCCCTCTCCCAGGCCTTTACCTACAGGAGATATACACACAAGAACCTGGAATATCAGTCACTAGGCCAGTTCCCAGTACCCTTCAATGTAGAGCCTCTGCACAGCTAGAAAATTAAGTAAGAACTCAAACCACACGATTCTTTCATTAAATCACATTTTATAACAGACTGTAGAGTAATGTGTGACAACTTTTAAAAGTAACAACCAATACAAAATAGCATATAATATGTCAAACACTAAGAAAATTTGCTAAAGTGCAGCATGGATGAAATGTATGAATATAATGGAGTGCTAATTGTGTCTTCTGGACATCAATGCTGGAGCTGGGCAGAAAAGACAGGGATCAAAGAGGGCAGAATTAATCAAGAAAATCAGTGGGAAAAAGGGTAACTGCCTAGAAAGGGAACATAATGTGCAGATGAGTAACTGAGCATGGCCAGTTCACAGGGGAGTTAAAAAAAAGAGTCTTCTGGTCGAATTGGGTTGAAGCAATGCACTGCTTGGGCTCACAAATGAAGCAGAATCTCTTTGGCTCTAATTCTGCATCTTACCACCATCTGCTCCCTAATGTGCAAGGTTGACAGAGCCCCAAATCTCCAGTGAGAAGAAAGGAGGAGAGAGTGATGTGGCAGCACACAGTCTTTGCTAGTAGGCACTGGCTCAGCTTACCTACTGCTTAGTATCACGAGAGAGAGAAGGGCATAGACATGTCCTCCATGTATAGGTGTCCCCTCGCAGTGCACGGTGATACTGCTCACAGTGCTCCGGAATCTAGCCCATCACATCAGTATTCCCTCTAAGTGAGGAGTGAGGAAAGGGCTTGAGAGAAGGGGAGTTTCCCTGAGCTAGGGAGCAGTTGTAAGAGAAATTCACCCCAACCCAGGGACATAGATCATTAATGCTTGGATAGAAAATAATCCGATCATAAACATATTAGGATATGCATAAAAATTGATTGTGCTGTTAAAATTTCAAATGTACCAAACCTGGAAACTGTTAAAATGTGGATCTATTTACAAAAACAAATATGAATTCTCAAAAGTAGAGACAAAGTGGGACACTACATAATGATAAAGTGTCAATCACCTGGAAGAAATTGTGATCTTAAATATGTGTGTATCAAACAGAGCTTCAAAATATATGAAGGAGGGCCTCCCTGGTGGCGCAGTGGTTGGGAGTCCGCCTGCCGATGCAGGGGATACGGGTTCGTGCCCCGGTCTGGGAGGATCCCATATGCCACGGAGCGGCTGGGCCCGTGAGCCATGGCCGCTGGGCCTGCGCATCCGGAGCCTGTGCTCCGCAACGGGAGAGGCCACAACAGTGAGAGGCCCGCATACCGCAAAAAAAAAAAAAAAAAATATATATATATATATATATATGAAGGAAAAACTGATATAAATGAAAAGAGAAGTAGACAAATCCAAAAATATAAAACTTCAACAGTACACTCTCAGCAATTGATAAAACTATGAGACAGAATATCTGTAAGGATATAGAAGAACTGAATAATATAATCAACAAAAATAATGTAATTGATGTATATACAGAGAACTTTCCACTTAACAGCAGCAGAAAAAAACATTCTTTTCAATTACCCATGGAATTTTCAACAAGATAGCTCATACCTTGGAGACAAACCTCAGCAACATTAAAAGAATTGACCTTATACAGAGTATGTTCACCAACCATAAAGGAATAAAATAATAATCAATAAAAGAAAAAGCAACAGAAAATGTATGCACACTTAGAAATCAAACAATATACTTCTACATAATCTGTGGATCAAAGAGGTCTCAAAGGAAATTCTTTAAATACATAGAAGTAAAAGATAATAAAAATGCAGCATATCAACATTGTGTGGGATACAACTAAAGTGATGATGAGAGGGAAATTTATAGCACTAAATGCTTACATTAAAAAGAGTGACGGTCTAAAATCAGTGACCTAAGTTTCTATTTCCAGAAACTATGAAAAGAAGAACAAATTTAACACAAATAAGTGGAAGGAAGGAAATAATAAAGAAGAAAGTAGAAAACAGTAACAGTGAAAAGAGGGAAATTATACAGAAAATCAATGCAACAAGAAGTTGATTCATTGAAAATATCAATAAAATTGACAAAACTTTAGCAAAACTGACACATATAAAAGGAGAGAAGATATAAATTTCTTATATCAAGAATAAAATAAGGGATAACACTATAGATCCTGCAAGCTTTATAAGGATAAGAGGGAATGTGACAACTTAACACTTATAAAATCCACAACTTAGAAGAAATAGATCAATTCCTCAAAACTACAAGATGTCAAAATTAAACAGAGATTACAGAGATATATAATTATTAAAGAACATTATTTGTAATGTAAAAGCTCCTGAAGAAGAAAACTATAAGCCCAGAGGGCTTCACATAAGAACATAACCAAATATTTAAACAATTAATATTGATTTTATACAATCTCTTACAGAAAATGAAAGAAACAGTTCCAAACTAATTTTATGAAGCCAGTATTACTCTGGTACTAAATTCAGGCAAAAATGGTACAAAAACAGAAAACTCTACATAAATAACTTTCATGAGAGTAGATGTAAAAATTTTCCATGAAATAGTAGCAAGTCAATTTCAGAGATGTATAAAGAGAATTCTACATTATAACCAAGTAGGATTTATCTCAAGTATGCAAGGTTGGTGCAGCATTCTGAAATCAATCAATAAAACCCAACATATCAAAAGCCTAAAGAAGATAGAGTGATGTCAGGAAGAACATTAACTAAGAAGCTCTAAGCATTCAGTCTTCCACAGAAACACTGAGTAAACCAAAATATATGAACCACAATAACTTTGAGAACTCTAGGAACCAGGTGAGAAGCAGCAGCAACCAAACAAACATCTAAATAAGGAAAAGCCACAATTAAGATGGTAAGAAATTTCATGACATTTTGTTCACTCTTGCCCCACCTCCTCCTTAGATCAGCACAGCATGGTCAGGAAGAAACTTCCCAATTCCTAATTCCTCCCTCAGGAGGGAAGGAAAAGAGATGTAACTTACTTGCAGTGGTCTCTGTTCAGAGATGTCGAAGAGACTAGTTTTTGTGTCCTGTGACTCAGGGCACTAATATGTATTATGACATGGTTTGGATAGTAATTTGGGAGACAGAGAGCAGTGGTGTATGCAACAGAGCTCAGGGGACCTGCAGACCCACAGGCACCAGGGAGTAGATGTTACGAGCAGAGGAATACAATAGAAAACCAAGGCTTCTGATTCTGAAAAGAAGCAGGGGTGAGACTCTTAAGGAAATCAAGCCATTTAAAAGCAGCTGTATACACTGAGAACTGGAATAAAAGTAAAACATAAGCCAAGTGAAGAAACATATCAAAAAAGGCTTATCCCGGACTTCAGACTATACTACAAAGCTACAGTAATCAAGACAGTATGATACTGGCACAAAAACAGAAATAGAGATCAACAGAAGAGGATAGAAAGCCCAGAGAGATAAGCCCACGCACATATGGTCACCTTATCTTTGATAAAGGAGGCAAGAATATACAATGGAAAAAAGACAGCATCTTCAATAAGTGCTGCTGGGAAAACTGGACACCTACATGTAAAAGAATGAAATTAGAACACTCCCTAACACCATACAAAAAAATAAACACAAAATGGATTAAAGACCTAAATGTAAGGCCAGACACTATCAAACTCTTGGAGGAAAATATAGGCAGAACACTCTATGACATAAATCACAGCAAGATCCTTTTGGACCCAATTCCTAGAGAAATGGATATAAAAAAATAAACAAATGGGACCTAATGAAACTTAAAAGCTCTTGCACAGCAAAGGAAACCATAAACAAGACCAAAATACAACCTTCAGAATGGGAGAAAATATATGCGAATGAAGCAACTGACAAAGGATTAACCTCCAAAATTTTTTTTTTTCAGGTGAGGAAACCAGCTTTTCTTTTTTTTAATTTTTTTTAATTTTTTATTTTTTTATTAGTTTCTGCTTTATAACAAAGTGAATCAGTCATACATATACATCTGTTCCCACATCCCTTCCCTCATGCATCTCCCTCCCTCCCACCCTCCCCATCCCACCCCTCCAGGCGGTCACAAAGCACCGAGCTGATCTCCCTGTGCTCTGCGGCTGTTTCCCACTATCTATCTACCTTACGTTTGGTAGTGTATATATGTCCATGCCTCTCTTTCGTTTTGTCACAGCTTACCCTTCCCCCTCCACATATCCTCAAGTCCATTCTCAAGTAGGTCTGTGTCTTTATTCCCGTTTTACCCCTAGGTTCTTCATTACATTTTTTATTTAAATTCCATATATATGTGTTAGCATACGGTATTTGTCTTTCTCTTTCTGACTTACTTCACTCTGTATGACAGACTCTAGGTCTATCCACCTCATTACAAATAGCTCAGTTTCGTTTCTTTTTATGGCTGAGTAATATTCCATTGTATATATGTGCCACATCTTCTTTATCCATTCATCCGATGATGGACACTTAGGTTGTTTCCAGCTCAGGGCTATTGTGAATAGAGCTGCAATGAACATTTTGGTACATGTCTCTTTTTGAATTATGGTTTTCTCAGGGTATATGCCCAGTAGTGGGATTGCTGGGTCATATGGTAGTTCTATTTGTAGTTTTTTAAGGAACCTCCATACTGTTCTCCATAGTGGCTGTATCAATTCACATTCCCACCAGCAGTGCAAGAGTGTTCCCTTTTCTCCACACCCTCTCCAGCATTTATTGTTTCTAGATTTCTTGATGATGGCCATTCTGACTGGTGTGAGATGATATCTCATTGTAGTTTGGATTTGCATTTCTCTAATGATTAATGATGTTGAGCATTCTTTCATGTGTTTGTTGGCAGTCTGTATATCTTCCTTGGAGAAATGCCTATTTAAGTCTTCTGCCCATTTTTGGATTGGGTTGTTTGTTTTTTTGCTATTGAGCTGAATGAGCTGTTTATAAATTTTGGAGATTAATGCTTTGTCAGTTGCTTCATTTGCAACTATTTTCTCACATTCTGAGGGTTGTCTTTTGGTCTTGTTTATGGTTTCCTTTGCTGTGCAAAAGCTTTGAAGTTTCATTAGGTCCCATTTGTTTATCTTTGTTTTTATTTCCATTTCTCTAGGAGGTGGGTCCAAAAGGATCTTGCTGTGATTTATGTCATAGAGTGTTCTGCCTATGTTTTCCTCTAAGAGTTGGATAGTTTCTGGCCTTACATTTAGGTCTTTAATCCATTTTGAGCTTATTTTTGTGTATGGTGTTAGGGAGTGATCTAATCTCATACTTTTACATGTCCCTGTCCAGTTTTCCCAGCACCACTTATTGAAGAGGCTGTCCTTTCTCCACTGTACATTCCTGCCTCCTTTATCAAAGATAAGGTGACCATATGTGCGTGGGTTTATCTCTGGGCTTTCTATCCTGTTCCATTGATCTATCTTTCTGTTTTTATGCCAGTACCACACTGTCTTGATTACTGTAGCTTTGTAGTATAGTCTGAAGTCAGGGAGCCTGATTCCTCCAGCTCCGTTTTTCGTCCTCAAGATTGCTTTGGCTATTCGGGGTCTTTTGTGTTTCCAAACAAATTTTGAAATTTTTTGTTCTAGTTCTGTGAAAAATGCCAGTGGTAGTTTGATAGGGATTGCATTGAATCTGTAGATTGCTTTGGGTAGTAGAGTCATTTTCACAATATTGATTCTTCCAATCCAGGAGCATGGTATATCTCTCCATCTATTTGTATCATCTTTAATTTCTTTCATCAGTGTCTTATAATTTTCTGCATAACCTCCAAAATTTACAAGCAGCTCATGCAGCTCAATATCTAAAAAACAAACAACCCAATCCAAAAATGGGCAGAAGACCTAAATAGATATTTCTTGAAAGAAGATATACAGATTGCCAACAAACACATGAAAGAATGCTCAGCATCATTAATCATTGGAGAAATGCAAATCAAAACTAATATGAGATATCATCTCACACCAGTCAGAATGGCCATCATCAAAAAATCTACAAACAATAAATCCTGAAGAGGGTGTGGAGAAAAGGGAACCCTCATACACTGTTGGTGGGAATGTAAATTGATACAGCCACTATGGAGAACAGTATGGACATACCTTAAAAAACTAAAAATAGAACTACCAATCGACCCAGCAATCCCACTACTGGGCATATACCTTGAGAAAACCATAATTCAAAAAGAGTCATGTACCACAATGTTCATTGCAGCACTATTTACAATAGCCAGGGCATGGAAGCAACCTAAGGTGTCCACCGACAGATGAATGGATAAAGAAGATGTGGCACATATATACAATGGAATATTACTCAGCCATACAAAGAAACGAAATTGAGTTATTTGTAGTGAGGTGGATGGACCTAGAGTCTGTGATACAGCATGAAGTAAGTCAGAAAGAAAAAAACAAATACCATATGCTAACACATATATATGGAATCTAGAAAAAAAAGGTCATGAAGAACCTAGGGTCAAGATGGGAATAAAGGGCCTCCCTGGTGGCGCAGTGGTTAAGAGTCCGCCTGCCGATGCAGGGGATACGGGTTCGTGCCCCAGTCTGGGAGGATCCCATATGCCGCGGAGCGGCTGGGCCCGTGAGCCATGGCCGCTGGGCCTGCGCATCCGGAGCCTGTGCTCCGCAACGGGAGAGGCCACAACAGTGAGAGGCCCACATACCGCAAAAAGAAAAAAGAAAAGAAAAAAAAGAAAAAAAAAAAAAGATGGGAATAAAGACGCAGTCTTACTAGAGAATGGACCTGAGGACATGGGGAGGGGGAAAGGTAAGCTGGGACAAAGTGAGACAGTGATAGTGTAGACATATATACACTACCAAATGTAAAATAGATAGCTAGTGGGAAGCAGCTGGATAGCACAGGGAGATCAGCTCAGTGCTTTGTGACCAGCTAGAAGGGTGGGATATGGAAGGTGGAAGGGAGGGAGACTCAAGAGGCAAGAGATATGGGGACATATGTATATGTATAACTGATTCACTTTGTTATAAAGCATAAACTAACACACCATTGTAAAGCAATTATACTCCAATAAGAATGTTTAAGAAAAAAAAAGCCTTAAAAGAACAATGAGCCTTTAAGATGGACTGGTCAGTGAAGCTCTTCCCCTCCACAAAGCTAGTCCATAAATGTTTGGAGCAGCAGCTATATTTTCAAATGCCAAAATCTCAACAAAATATCACAAAGCATTCAAAGAAACAGAAAAAGTTGGTCCATTCAAAGGAACAAAGTCTCTAGAAATCAACCTAAAGAAATGCAGGCCTCTGACTTACTTGACAAAAAATTTAAAACAACTGTTTAAAATATACTCAATGAGGTAAAAGAGAACTCAGACAGATAACTAAGCAAAATCAGGAAAATGACAGCAACAAAATGAGAATATCTATAAGGAGGTTAAAATTATTAAGAAGTATGAAACAGAAAATTTAAAAGGAAAAGAAGAATACAATAACTGTGTTGAAAAATCCACTAGAGAGGTTCAACAGCAGATTTCATCAGGTAGGAAAAAAAATCAGTGAAGACAGGTCATTTGAAACTATTGAGTCAGAAGAGCAAAAGAAAAAAGAGTGATGAAAAGCAAATAGAGCCTAAAAAACTTATAAGAAACTATTGAATCGATCAGTATATGCTTTATGTGAATCCCAGCAGGAGAAGAGAGAGAAAAAGGAGCTGAGAGCTTTTTAAAAAAAATAATTGGTTAAAAACTTTCCAAATCTCAGGAAGGAAAGGGATATCCAAATACAAGAAGCTAAGTGAACTCTAAGTAAGATAAACTCAAAAAGACCCAACTGAGTCATATTATAATTAAACAGTCAAAATTCAAAGACAAAGAGAGAATCTTAAAAACAGCAAGAAAAAACTGACTCATCACATACAATGAAGTCTCTGTAAGATTATCAATGGAAATCTCAGCAGAAGGCTTGCAGACTAGAAGGAAGTGAGTTAATACATTCAAAGTGCTGAAAGGAAAAAACTATCAACCAAGAATACTATATACAGCAAATCCATCCTTCAAAAATGAAGGACAAATTAAGGCTTTCTCACATAAACAAAAACTGAGGGAGTTCATTACCACTAGAAATGACCTACAAGAAATGCCGAAAGGAGTCCTTTAAAGTAGAAATGAAAGGAGGCTAGACAGTAACCTGAAGCCATACAAAAATATAAAGTGCTCCATCAAGGATATATATATATATATATATATATATATATATATATATACACACACACACAAATACAAAAATGCATACATATGCAAAAATCTGTAATGCTGTAATTTTGGTTCATAACTCCAGTATTAATTCTTTTATAAGATTTAAAAGATAAAAGTATAAAAAGCAACTATATATCTATGTTAATGGGTTCCCAACATGTACAGATGTAAATTTTGACATGAAAAACATAAAGTGGGGGTGGAGCTGTAAAAGAGTAGAGTTTTTTATACCACTGAAGTTAAGTTGTTATCAGTTTAAATAGATAGTTATAACTTTAAGATGTTTATATAAGCCCTACGGTAATCACAAAGAAAATATCTGTAGAATATACACAAACGGAAATGAAGGTAATGCAAGCATGTCAGTACAAAAACAGAAACTAGTCAAGTGGTTGCCAGGGTACAAAGGAGAGGGGGAATGGGAAATGACTGCTGATGGCTTTCTTTTTGGGATGATGAAAATATTTTGGAAAAGTTAGTGGTGATGAATACATAACTTTGTGAATATACTAAAAACTACTCAACTGTACACTATAAAATGATGAAGTCTATTATATGTGAGTATAACTCAGTGAAATATATCTAAATCTGCAACTATCATATGACTCAGAAATTCCACTCTTGGGCATTTATCCAAGAGAATTGGAAATTTAGTATAATGCAAAAACCTGTACATGCATGTTCATAGAACCTTTATTCATAGTAGCTAAAAACTGGACATGACTCTGATGTCCTTCAATGGGTGAATGGGTAAACAAATGGTGGTACATCCATACCATGGAATACTACTCGGCAATAAAAATGAGCTAACAATTTATAAGCAATGTCATGCATGAATCTTAAACGCATTATGCTGAAAGAAAAAAAGCATTATGCTAAATTTTTTAAAAGCAAATCTAAAAATCTTACTTTATGAGCATCTACAGTCACCTCAAAACTAAAAGTTTAATTTAAAAAATTCACTGATACATATTTCTTTTCATGTGTGAAATGAAAGTATAGATTAATATGTGGATAGCTAGAGAGAAAGATAACTTGACAGAAATGAATTTGACAACAATAGGCTTATAGCCTACATAGCTTACATTCTATTTAGAATCAAATGTATTAAAGTAACATTTTAAGACTATAATAAAATAAATGGAAGTGAAACAAGAAAGAGAAGAACTTTGTTTAAATATTTTTTAACTTGGGAGATATTAGATCCTGAAAGAACCCTCTAATTTTTTAAAACAATAGATTTTCAGAAACATTATGGGTTTGGAGTCATTGGATATGAATTTGTATGTGAGCATTCAAAGTTTCTCAACTTATTGTGCATAAAAATCTTGGACTTGGGCTATAGAACATTGTGCATACTTTGACAGCATTTTGCACCTTCTGGTTTGCCCCTCTGATTATTGCTATTATATATTTAGACCAGTATTGAATAGCTCCCATCTGCTTTATTTGGGGCTACAACTCAGGTGGTATAACATTTTTAATTTATTTTATTTTTAAAATCGTCATACATTGAAATTGATGTCTTCCCTTTGTCCTATGAAGTTTAAAACACACACTCATTTATGTAACCACTGCCACAGTCAGAATAGAGAGAACCATGCCATCATTTCCAAAACTCCCTTGTGCCATTTCTTCATAGCAGAATTTCTCAATCTTGGCACTATTGATATATTGGGCTGGATACTTCTTTGTTGTGGAGAGTTTTTCTGTGCACTGTAGGATGCTTAGAAGCATTCTTGGCCTATGCCCATGAGGTGCGAGTAACAGCCACCACCTCCCCCACGCACCTGGTTGTGACAATCAAAATTGTCTGGAGTCATTGCCAAATAAATGTTCCCTTGGGAGGAGAAAAATAATCTCCTGTAGTTATGTACCACTGCCTTATAGTCACACCCTCTCCCCAGTCCTTGTCCTGACAATAATCACAATGTGTTCTACATTACATTTATCTTTTTGAGAATATCATCTAAATAGAACAATATGTTATGTAACTCTTTGAGATTGACTTCCTTGACTAAGCATGCTTTTGGGATTCATCCAAGTTATCACATCTATCCATAGTTCACTCTTTTTACTGCTGAGGTATGTTCCGTTTATTGGCTGTATCCAGATTTTTTTTTTTTTTTTTTTTTTTGCGGTACACGGGCCTCTCACTGTTGTGGCCTCTCCCGTTGTGGAGCACAGGCTCCGGATGCGCAGGCTCAGCGGCCATGGCTCACGGGCCTAGCCGTTCCACAGCATGTGGGATCTTCCCGGACTGGGGCATGAACCCGTGTCCCCTGCATCGGCAGGCGGACTCCCAACCACTACGCCACCAGGGAAGCCTGGCTTTATCCAGATTTTTAATCCATTTACCTGTTGAAGGACATTTGTCTGTTTTTCAGAATTGTGAAGATTTTGAATAGAGCAGGTAGAAACATTCATATACAGGTTTATGTTTAATTATAAATTCGTTTGTCAAGGGTAAATACCCACAACAGTGATTGCTGGGTCATATAGCAAATATATGTTTAACTTTGGAAAAATCCTCCAAACCATACCCTAAATTGTTTTTACTACTTTGCATTCCTATCAGCAATGTATGAGATTTCCACTTGCTCCACAGTCTCTCTAGCACCTGGTAGTTTCATTAACTTAAAAAAATTTTTTTAGTTTGAAATAATTATAGATTCACAGGAAGTTGAAAAAATAGTACGGGTACTGTGTACCTCTTACCCAATTTCCCCAATTACATTTTACACACCCATGGTATAATAGAATATGAGGAAATTGACACATAAAATGTGTGTACAGTTATATGCCATTTTATCACATGTATAAATTCTTGTAACAACCATGGCAGTCGAGATACAAAACTATTCCATCACCGCAGAAATCTCTATCATACAGTGTATGAGAGAACCATTTTCTCCACATCCTTGACATTCAGGCAAGTAGTAGTAGTTCATCATGGTTTTAATTTGCATTTACCTAACGATGTTGTATATCTTTTCACATTCTTATTTGTCTTTGTTGAAGTGTCTGTTCAAGTCTCTTGCCCATTTTCAAATGTTCTTGTTTGTTTTAGTATCGAATTTTGAGGGTTTAAAAAATATATTCTGGATACAAGCCCTTTGTTAAATATGTGATTTGTATATTTTCTCTCAGTCTGTAGCCTGTCTTTTAATTCTCTTAACAGTGACTTTTGCAAAGCAAATATTTAAAATTTTAATGAAATTCAATTTATCAAATGATGCTTTTGCTGTTATATCTAGGAACTCTTTGCCTAATTCAAGCAACAATTTATTCTATGTTCTCTCCTTTTTATAATATTACATTGATATTTAGATTTATAATCTATATTAACCTAAATATTGTATAAGGTGAGTGGTTTAATTCAAGGTTCATTTTTTTTTTTGCACATGGATGTCTAATTGCTCCAACAACATTTGTTCAAAATACTGTCCTCTCTTATTTATTTGTTTTGCACTGTTGTTAAAATCGAATGCCGGGGCTTCCCTGGTGACACAGTGGTTGAGAGTCCGCCTGCTGATGCAGGGGACACAGGTTCGTGCCCTGGTCCAGGAGGATCCCACATGCCACAGAGCGGCTGGGCCTGTGAGCCATGGACACTGAGCCTGCGCGTCCGGAGCCTGTGCTCCGCAACGGGAGAAGCCGCAACAGTTAGAGGCCCGCATACCGCAAAAACAAAACAAAACAAAACAAAAATCAAATGCCCATATTTGTGTGAATCTGTTTCTCAGTTTATCAAATCTCTATTCTGTTCCATTGGTCTATATGTCTATATATTTGCCAATACCACACTGTCTTTATTACTATACTAAGTGGTTCTTGATGAGAGATAATATTGCTCCTAAGAGACATTTAGCAATAGCTGGAGATATTTTGGTTGTCACAATTGGAGGTGGTGGTGGGGTTGCTAAATATCAGTTGGCCTAAATGTCAATGGTACTGAGATTGAGAAACACTTCATAGTCATTCTTAAAATCAGATTGTCTTATTCTTCAAACTTTATTCTTTGTTCAAAATTATTTTTGATATTCTAATGCCTTTCCATATTAATTTAGAATCTGCTTGTCTATATCTACAAAATATCCTGCTGAGATTTTTATAGGAATTGCCTTAAACCTATAGACTGACATGAGAAGAAATGCTATCTTTATCATATTGAGTCTTTGTTGGCATATAACTGTTTATAGTATTCTCTTATGAGTTTTTGTATCTCTGTAGTATCAGTTGTTATTTCTTCTCTTTCCTTTCTTATTTTGTTTATTTGGGTGCTCTCTTTTCTTCTTGGTGATCCTGGCTAGAAGTTTGTTGATTTTGTTTATCCTTTCAAAAAAAATACCTCTTGGCAGTTGGGGTGGTGGTGGTGTGATGAATTGGGAGATTGGGATTGACATATATACACTAATATGTATAAAATGGATAACTAATAAGAACCTGCTGTATAAAAAATTAATTATATTAAATTTTAAAAATACCCTTAAATCCATTGTAGTTGAAGAACCCCTCCTGTTCAATATAAACCTTTGGAAATGTGTTGAAATTTCTCTAATAGACAAGTTGTTTGCAATTGTTATGTATATGCATCATGGAAGAATATGTGTTTTGCATTTGTTGGATGCAAGATTTAGAGACATCCATTAGTACAAAATTTAAAACAAATTTATAAAATGTTTATTAAAAATACCTCTTGGTTTCATCAATCTTTTCTATTTTTTAAATTTCTATTGTATTTATTTTCTCTCTGAGCTTTATTATTTCCTTCCTTCTGCTGACTTTGGGGTTTGTTTGTTCTTCTTTTTCTAATTCTTTTAGGTGGTAGTTTAGGCTTTTTATTTGAGATTTTTCTTGTTTCTTGAGGAAGGCCTATGTCTCTGTGAACTTCCCTCTTAGAACTGCTTTTGCTGCATCCCTGAGATTTTGGAAAGTTGTGTTTCAATTTTCATTTGTCCTGAGGTACTTTCTGATTTCATCATTGACTGTTGGTTTTTTAGTAGCGTGTATTTTAGTCTCCCCATGTTTGTTCTTTTCCCATTTTTCTTTCTGTAATTGATTTCTAGTTTTATACTGTCATGGTCAGAAATAATGCTTGATATAATTTCTATCCTCTTAAATTTGTTGAGGCTTCTTTTGAGACCTAGTATGTGATCTATCTCGGTGAATATTCCATGTGCGTTTGAAAAGATTATGTATTCTGCCTTTTGTTTTTAGATGTAATGTCTTATAGATATAAATTAAGTCCAAATGGTCTATTGTATCATTTAAGACCATTGTTGCCTTATGGATTTTCTGTCTGGGCGATCTGTCCATTAGTGTCAGTGGGATGTTCAATTTTCCTACTATTATTGTATTATTGTCAGTTTCTCCCTTTATGTCTGTTAGTATTTGCTTTATATATTTAGGTGCTCCTGTATTGGGTGTGTATATGTTAACAAGTGTAATATTCTCTTCTTGTATTTATCCCTTTATCATTATATAATGCCCTTCTTTGTCTTTCATCATAGCCTTTGTTTTAAAGTCTATTTTGTCTGAGTATTGCTACCTCTGCTTCCTTGTCATTTGTTTGCATAAAATATGTTTTTCCATCCACTTTTAGACTGTGTGTCTTTCACTTGAAGTGAGTCTCTTGTAGGCAGCATATTGAAGGGTCTTGTTTTCTTATCCAATCAGCCCACTCTATGTCTTTTTTTTTTTTTTTTTTTTTTGCAGTTCGCGGGCCTCTCACTGCTGTGGCCTCTCCCGTTGCGGAGCACAGGCTCCGGACGCACAGGCTCAGCAGCCATGGCTCATGGGCCCAGCCGCTCCGCGGCATGTGGGATCCTCCCGGACCGGGGCACGAACCCATGTCCCCTGCATCGGCAAGCAGACTCTCAACCACTGTGCCACCAGGGAAGCCCCCACTCTATGTCTTTTGATCAGAGTATTTAGTCCACTGACTTTAAAGTAGTTATTGATAGTTATGTACTTATTGCCATTTTATTACTTGTTTTCCAGTTGTTTTTGTAGTTCCTCTCTGTTCATTTCTTCATCTTTTTCTCCTCCGATTGTGGTTTAATGCTTTTCTTTTGTAGTATTCTTGAGTTTCTTTCTTTGTGGTTATTGTGTATCTATTGTAAGTTTTTGATTTGTGGTTACCATGTAGTTCACATATGTTGACCCATAATTATAGGTACTTGCTTTAAACTGATAGCATTTAAGTTCACAGTCTAAAAGATCTACACTCTTTACTCCCCTCCACCACATTTTGTGTTTTTGATGTCATATTTTACATCTTCATGCTTATACCTTTACTTTTTGTTATAGTTATATTTACTTTTGCATTTTTTTGTCTTTTAATCTATGTTCTGGTTTAAGTGATCTTCTATTCTTACTATATATTTGCCTTTCCTACTGGGATTTTCCCTTTTCTATAGATTCTTTTCCATTTAAAGAAGATCCTGCAATATTTATTTTAGGGTAGGTTTAGTATTGCTGAATTCTTTAATTGTTGCTTGTCTGAGAAGTTCTTTATCTCTCCTTCTATTCTAACTGATCATCTTGCTAGGTAGAGTATCCTAGGTTGCAAGTTTTTCCATTTCAGGACTTTGAATATATCATGCCACTCCCTTCTGGCCTGCAAAGTTTCTGCAGAGAAATCAGCTGATAGCCTTATGGGGATTCCCTTGTATATGACTCTTTGTTCTTCTCTTGCTACCTTCAGAACCTCTCTTTATCTTTAAATTTTGCCATTCTAATTATGATATGTCTTGGTGTAGGTTTGTTTTGGTTCACATTTTTTTTTTGGAACCCTCTGTGCTTCCTGTATCTGTTTCCTTCTTTAAGTTTGGGAAGTTTTCAGCCATAATTTCTTCAAATACATTTTTTTTGTGGTACATGGGCCTCTCACTGTTGTGGCCTCTGCTGTTGTGGAGCACAGGCTCTGGACGCACAGGCTCAGTGGCCATGGCTCACAGGCCCAGCTGCTCCGTGGCATGTGGGATCTTCCCAGACTGGGGCACGAACCCGTGTCTCCTGCATCAGCAGGTGGACTCTCAACCACTGCACCACCAGGGAAGCCCTCAAATACATTTTTGATCCCCTTCTCTCTTCTCCTTTGGAACTGTTATGATTCAAATGTTGGCACATTTTATGTTATCCCATAGATGTCATATGTTGCTTTCATTTTTTAAAATTTGTCTTTCTGTCTGCTGTTCTGATTGGGTGATTTCCATTATTCTATCTTCCAGATCACTTATGCATTCTTCTGTGTCATTTAGTTTGCCATTCATTGCTTCTAGTGTGCTTTTTATCTCAGAAATTGAATTATCTATTTTTGATTGGGTCTTCTTTATAGTTTCTAGTTGTTTGTTAAAATGACCTGTGCTCAGATCAATTCTCTTTCTTAATTCACTTAACATTTTTATTATCAGTGTTTTCAATTTATTGTCTGGTAGACAGATTATCTCTATTTCACTTTCAAGGATTTTCTCTTGCTCTTTAAATTGAGAGTAGTTCCTCTGACATTTTATTCTACTTAACTTTCTCTGTCTCTAAGAATTTAGCTGAAAGAGTTATCTATTGTGGTCTTGAAGGGTTGTTCTTAGGTGGACATGTCCCTATGTAGACTGCATATGCCCAATGCCCCTGGTGTGAGGGATGGATTTGATGTGGACACCAGTCATGTCTTTCCTCATCATGTTCTGGCCACCATCACTTTGGTAGGGGGTGTGGCTTTTGATGGAGGAGCTAGAGTATGTGCAGGGTGTGAGGCAGGATTTCCTCTCTGCTCAGTGGCCATTACCACCCTGTCAGGGGCAGGGTTTTCTCCCAAATTGCTAGAGTGGAAGCATTGAGGATCAGGCTCAAACTGGCTCTGTTTCCCTTGTGTGTTTTTGCTTCTTCCTGCACTGTGGTCTTTGCTCCAAAGGAGGGGAATTCTTACTGAGGTCTGATGGTCTGCCTGTGTAGGCATCTGTAGCTATGCTCAGACACAGCTTTCTCCCCTGTTGTGGTCATTCTAGCTGTAGTGTTAGGTTGCGGCATGGAGTGGCCTTGACTGGAGCACTTGCTTGGCTGGGGCTGGGGAATGGGCATGGTGATTTTGGGAATTCAAATGGCAGTCAGAAGTCTGGGCTGCTTCTGTAATGCTGTCTGAGCTAGTGCCAACAATGGCCACTGATGCCTCACTTGGACCACACCTTGGTCTCCCAGGTTACCTCTGTTCCTAGATTATTTTCCCAGGTCCTGGCCACAGTAGATTCAGTTCCAAGTTATGGCATGGAGTGAGTTTGGATTGGGAAGTACAGTGAGGTGGCAGCCACTAGGACACACCTCTCTCCGTCCTGTCTGGTGGCAAGCCAGCACCTACACACTCCTCATAAGTGGAGTCTATGCATCTCCAGCTTTTCTACCTGTCCCAGTGATTCTACAAACAGCCAAGAGGGCTTGTCTCCTATGCATGGGTCCCCAGGACTGAGGCACCCAGTCTGTGGCTTAACCCACTCACTCTCCAGGGTGAGTGTCCACCTGTGCAATCTCCCTTTTCTTCTTAGTCCCTTCCCAGGGGCATAGGTCCTGACTCAATGCTTTTTCTTCATCCTACCCAATTATGTGTGTATCTTTCTTATAGCCTTGGTTGTATGAGTTATTTTTCCAGTTTCCAGTTAGTTTCTCATAATTGTTACACATATAAATGTATTTTTGATGTGTTCATGGAGGGAGGTGAGTCCCACATCCTCTTACTCTGTCATCTTAATCCCCCTCTTAGTGTCCAGTTTTTAAGTCTGCAACTCAAATCACCTAGCTCTGAGAGCCAAAAGAGCTCAGCATTTATGAGTCTCAAAGGATCATAGCAAAGAAAAAAGCAGTTGTTAAATGGGCATATGAACACATCCTGCAGCTATCGCCTCCCCAAACTCAGTGCAGATGGAGCAGGAAAAAAATGCCAATCTCCTAGTTTTTCCCTGGACGAGTTATGACTGAGTCTTTTCCCAGCTGCAGCCTGAGGATGCAGCTTCTTCTCAGCCTGTATCTGAGAGCTGACTGAGATCCTCCCTGAAGCCTGAAAGAGCTGGTGAGCATATCTGCTACCTTCTCTCTCCAGCTCATTACAACAAAACTAAGTCACTAGCTTTTTCCTGGAAGGAGCTTGTGCACACAGCAAGCATCCCAACTTTTATAGCTTCCACCCAATGGATGAGTCTTCCTAGCTTTGATAGCCAATGGGTCTTGGCACTTGTTAGTGCCACAGGATGATATTAATCATATTAAACAAAGAATCCGTTTTTAAGTGGGTGCATAAGCACTTCCTGAAGCTATATTCCCAGGCTCAACACAGAGGGAACAGCAAAAACACCCATTTCCCAAGTTCTCCCTGGAAGAAGTTTGACTGCATACTTTCCCAGCTGTTGCCTGAAGGTCTGGCTTCTAATCAGCCTGCATGTGAGAGCTGACTGTGATCCTCCCAGGAGCCAGAAAGAGCTGGTGGCCATGTTGCCCACTTTCTCCCACTGGCTCACTCCAACAGTACAATCAAATATCCAGCTTCTTTTTGGAAGGAAGTTTTCCATAAATCTAGCACCCTAACTCTTATGGCTGCCACCTGGGGAATGAGCTCCCAAATTACTTAGTTCTGGGAGATGATGTGGCTTGGCATTCACGAATCCCCTAGGAATACACACAAAAAAGAGGTGGTTCTATAAGAGTGCATAAGCACTCCAATGTCTATTCCCTCTGGCTCAAGACTAAGTGAGTAGGTGCAAACACCTAGCTCTTGGTTTCTCCCCGACAGAGGTCAAACTTCATATCTAAGTTTCTGACATTCCCACCTGCATCCTAAAAGTTGAACTTCTAATTAGTCTGCATCAGGAAGCTGAAAGCATTACCAAGCATTTGGGACACTGAAAGGTCTTGGTAATCTTAATCTACTGGGAACCACTAAGAACAAAGATGGCAGCTTGGACAAACAGAAAGGTTTGAAAAGCAACCAGGAGCTCTGGCTGGGCTGACTGATGAAGTTCATCACCTACATGAGGCCAGTCTGTCAAAACTAGGAGATATCTCTGTTTTACCTAATGTGCAAAAACCAACAGTCAAGTAATATAAAGAAGTGTGAGAATAATTTCCAAACAAAAGAACAAGATAAATCTCCAGAAACCAACCTTAATGAAATGGAAATAAGCGATTTACTTGACAGAGAGTTCAAAATAATGGTCATAAATATACTCACCAGGTCAGGAGAACAATGCATGAACAAAGTGAGAATTTCAACAGAGAGAAAATATTTTAAAGTACCAAACAGAAATCATAGAGTTGAAAACAGTAACTAAACTGAAATTTCAATTGAAGGATTCAACATCAGATTAGATCAAGTGGAAGAAAGGATCAGAGAACTAAAAGGCCAGGAGAAATCTTCCAATCAGAGGAGCAAAAAGAAAAAAGAATGAAAAGTGAAAATAGTTTAAGGGACTTATGAGACACTATCAAGTGGATCAATATATGAATTATAAGTGTCTCAGAAGAGAAGAGAGAGAGAGGAAGGGTTATGAAGCTTATTCAAACCTGGGGAAAGAAACAAAAATCCAGATGCAGGAAACCCAAATGATAACAAAAATATAAATAAAAAGAGACCTGGGCTTCCCTGGTGGCGCAGTGATTGAGAGTCCGCCTGCTGATGCAGGGGACATGGGTTTGTGCCCCGGTCCGGGAAGATCCCACATGCCACGGAGTGGCTGGGCCCGTGAGCCATGGCTGCTGAGCCTGCGTGTCCGGAGCCTGTGCTCCGCAACGGGAGAGGCCACAACAGTGAGAGGCCCGCGTACAGAAAAAAAAAAAAAAAATAGAGACCCATGCTGAGACATATTGAAATTGTCCAAAGTTAAAGACACAGGTAATCTTAGAAGCAACTAAAGAAAACTGACTTATTATATACAAGGGAACCCCCTAAAGGACGTCAGTGGATTTTTCAGCAGAAACCTTGTAGGTCAAAAGGGAGTATTGAAAGAAAAAGAAATGCCAAACAAGAATACGTTACCCGGCAAAGCTGTCTTTGGAATTCAAAAAGGGATAAAAATTTTGCCAAACAAAGGATGAAATAGTTCACCATAACTAGACCAGCCTTATAAGAAAGGATAAAGGGAGTTTTTCAAGCTTAAATGAAAGGAAGTTAATTAGTGTCATGAAAATATATAAAAGTATAAACTCACTGGTAAAGGTAGATGTATAGTGAAATTCAGAATACTCTAATATTCTAATGGTGGTGCGTAAATTAGTTCTAACTGTAGTATAAAAGTTATAAGACAAAAGTATTCAATACAGGTGAATAATTTCTTAATGAATATACTATATTAAAGATGTAAATGCTGACATCAAATACAGAAAATGTGGGGAGGGAGAGTAAAATGTAGAACTTTAGGGTGTGTTCAAATTTAAGATTTTTGTTTTGTTTTTCTGGGTTTTTCTAAACATCTTTATTGGAGTATAATTGCTTTAAAATGGTATGTTAATTTCTGCTTTATAACAAAGTGAATCAGCTATACATATACATATATTCCCATATCTCGTCCCTCTTGCATTTCCCTCCAACCCTCCTTATCCCACCCCTCTATGTGGTCACAAAGCCCTGAGCTGATCTCCCTGTGCTATCCAGCTGCTTCCCACTAGCCAGCTATTTTATATTTGGTAATACATATAAGTCCATGCTACTCTCTCACTTCGTCCCAGCTTAACCTTCCCCCTCCCTGTGTCCACATCCCATTCTCTAGGCCTGGGTCTTTATTCCTATCCCTCACCTAGGTTCTTCAGAAACTTTTTTTTTAAGATTCCATATATATGTGTCAGAATATGGTATTTGATTTTCTCTTTCTGACTTACTTCACTCTGTATGGCAAACCCTAGGTTCATCCACCTCATTACAAATAAATCAATTTCGTTGCTTTGTATGGCTGAGTAATATTCCATCGTATATATGTGCCATATCTTCTTTATCCACTCATCTGTCGATGGACACATAGTTTGCTTCCATGTCGTGGCTATCGTAAATAGAGCTGCAGTGAGCCTATTGGTACATGACTCTTTTTGAATTGTGGATTGCTCAGGGTATATGCCCAGTAGTGGGATTGCTGGGTCGAATGGTAGTTCTATTTGTAGTTTTTTAAGGAATCTCCATACTGTTCTCCATAGTGGATGTATTAACTTACATTCCCACCAACAGTGCAGGAGTGTTCCCTTTTCTCCACACCCTCTCCAGCATTTACTGTTTCTAGATTTTTTGGTGATGGCCATTCTGACTGGTGTGAGATGATATCTCATATTAGTTTTGATTTGCATTTCTCTAATGATTAATGATGCTGAGCATTCTTTCATGTGTTTGTTGGAAATCTGTATATCTTCTTTGGAGAAATGTCTATTTAGGTCTTCTGCCCATTTTTGGATTGGGTTGTTTTCTATTTTTGACAGTGAGCTGCATGAGTTGCTTGTATGTTTTGGAGATTAATCCTTTGTCAGTTGCTTCATGTGCAAATAGTTTCTCCCATTCTGAGGGCTGTCTTTTGGTCTTGTTTATGGTTTCCTTTGCTATGCAAAAGTTTTGAAGTTTCATTAGGTCCCACTTGTTTATTTTTGTTTTTATTTCCATTTCTCTAGGAGGTGGGTGAAAAAGGATCTTGCTCTGATTTATGTCATAGAGTGTTCTGCCTATGTTTTCCTCTAAGAGTTTTATAGTGTCTGGCCTTACATTTATGTCTTTAATCCATTTTGAATTTATTTTTTGTATGGTGTTAGTGAGTGTTCTAATTTCATTCTTTTCCATATAGCTGTCCAGTTTTCCCAGCACCAAGTATTGAAGAGACCGTCTTTTCTCCATTGTATATTCTTGCCTCCTTTATCATACATAAGGTGACCATATGTGCGTGGGCTTATCTCTGGGCTTTGTATCCTGTTCCTTTGATCTATATTTCTGTTTTTGTGCCAGTACCATACTGTGTTGATTACTGTAGCTTTGTCGTATAGTCTGAAGTCCAGGAGCCTGATTCCTCCAGTTCCATTTCTCGTTCTCAAGATTGCTTTGGCTATTCGGGGTCTTTTGTGTTTCCATACAAATTGTGAAATTTTTTGTTCTAGTTGTGAAAAATGTCATTGGTAGCTTTATAGGGATTGCATTGCATCCATAGATTGCTTTGGGTAGTATAGTCATTTTCACAATGTTGATTATTCCAATCCATGAGCATGGTAAGTCTTTCAATCTGTTTGTTTCATCTTTAATTTCTTTCATCAGTGTCTTATACTTTTCTGCATACAGGTATTTGGTCTCCTTAGGTAGGTTTATTCCTAGGTTTTTTATTCTTTTTGTTGAAACGGTAAATGGGAGTGTTTCCTTAATATCTGTTTCAGATTTTTAATCATTGGGCTATAGCAATGCAAGAGGTTTCTGTGCATTAATTTTGTATCCTGCAATTTTACCAAACTCATTGATTAGCTCTAGCAGTTTTCTGGTAGCATCTTTAGGATTCTCTGTGTATAGTATCATGACATACTCAAACAGTGACAGCTTTACTCCTTCTTTTCCGATTTGGATTACATTTATTTCTTTTTTTCTCTGATTGCTGCAGCTAATATTTCCAAGAGTATGTTGAATAATAGTGGTGAGAGTGAGCAATCTTGTCTTGTTCCTGATCTTAGTGGAAATGGTTTCAGTTTTTCACTGTTGAGAATGATGTGGTCTCTGGGTTTGTCATATATGGTCTTTATTATGTTGAGGTAAGTTCCCTGTATCCCTACTTCCTGGAGGTTTTTTTTTTAAAATAAATCCGTGTTGAATATTGTCCAAAGCTTTTTCTGTATCTTTTGAGAAGATCATATGGTTTTTATCCTTCAATTTCTTAATATGGTGTATCATATTGATTGATTTGCATTTATTGAAGATTCCTTGCATTCCTGGGATAAACCCCATGTGATCATGGTGCATAATCCTTTTAATGTGTTATTGGATTCTGTTTGCTAGTATTTTGTTGAGGATTTTTGCATCTATGTTCATCAGTGATATTGGTCTGTAATTTTCTTTCTTTGTGACATCTTTTTCTGGTTGTGGCATCAGGATGATGGAGGCCTTATAAAATGTGTTTGGGAGTGTTCCTCCCTCTGCTAGGTTTTGGAAGAGATTAAGAAGGATAGGTGTTAGCTCTTTTCTAAATGATTGAAAGAATTCACCTGTGAAGCCATCTGGTCCTGGGCTTTTGTTTTTTGGAAGATTTTAAATCACAGTCTCAATTTCAGTGTTTGTGATTGGTCTGTGTATTTTTTCTATTTCTTCCTGGTTCAGTCTCGGAAGGTTGTGCTTTTCTAAGAACTTGTCCATTTCTTACAGGTTGCCCATTTTCTGACATATAGTTGCTTGTAGTAAACTCTCGTGATCCTTTGTACTTCTGCAGTGTCAGTTGTTACATCTCCCTTTTCATTTCTACTACTATTGATTTGTGTCTCCTCCCTTTTTTTCCTGATGAGGCTGGTTAATGTTTTATCAATTTTGTTTATCTTCTCGAAGAATCACCTTTCAGTGTTACTGATCTTTGTTTCCTTCATTTTTTTTTCCATTTATTTCTGATCTGGTCTTTATGATTTCTTGCTTTCTCCTAACTTTGGTGTTTTTTTCTTCTTCTGTCTGTAATTGCTGTACGTGTAAGTTTCAGTTGTTTGTTTGAGATGTTTCTTGTGTCTTGAGGTAGGATTGTATTACAATAAACTTCTCTCTTAGAAGTGCTTCTGCTGCATCCCAAAGGTTTTGGGTTGTCGTATTTTCACTGTCTTTTATTTCTAGGTATTTTTTGATTTCTTCAGTGATCTCTTGGTTATTTTTTAAACATCTTTATTGGACTATAATTGCTTTACAGTGGTGTGTTAGTTTCTGCTTTATAATAAAGTGAATCAGTTATACATATACGTATGTTCCCATATCTCCTCCCTCTTGTGTCTCCTTGCTTCCCACTCTTCCTATCCCACCCCTCTAGGTGGTCACAAACCACCAAGCTGATCTCCCTGTGGTATGTGGCTGTTTCGCACTAGCTATCTATGTTAGGTTTGGTAGTGTATATATGTCCATGCCACTATCTCACTTTGTCACACCTTACCCTTCCCCCTCCTCATATCCTCAAGTCCATTCTCTAGTAGGTCTGTGTCTTTGTTCCCGTCTTACCCCTAGGTTCTTCATGACCTTTTTTTTTCTTAGATTCCATATATATGTGTTAGCATACAGTATTTGTTTTTCTCTTTCTGACTTACTTCACTCTGTATGACAGGCTCTATGTCCATCCACCTCACTACAAATATCTCAATTTTGTTTCTTTTTTATGGCTGAGTAATACTCCATTGTATATATGTGCCACATCTTCTTTATCCATTCATACAATGATGGACAGTTAGGTTGCTTCCATGTCCTGGCTATTGTAAATAGAGCTGCAATGAACATTTTGGTACATGACTCTTTTTGAATTATGGTTTTCTGAGAGTATATGCCCAGTAGTGGAATTGCTGGGTTGTATGCTAGTTCTATTTTTAGTTTTATAAGGAACCTCCATACTGTTCTCCATAGTGGCTGTATCAATTTACATTCCCCAAAACAATGCAAGAGTGTCCCCTTTTCTCTACACCCTCTCCAATATTTATTGTTTCTAGATTTTTTTTACATCTTTATTGGAGTATAATTGTTTCAAAATGATGTGCTAGTTTCTGCTTTATAACAAAGTGAATCAGTTATACATATACATATGTTCCCATATCTTTTCCCTCTTGCATCTCCCTCCCTCCCACCCTCCCTAATGGCCATTCTGACCGGTGTGAAATGATATCTCATTGTAGTTTTGATTTGCATTTCTCTAATGATTAATGATTTTGAGCATTCTTTCACATGTTTCTTGGCAATCTGTATATCTTCTTGGAGAAATGTCTATTTAGGTCATCTGTCCATTTTCAGATTAGGTTGTTTGTTTTTTTGTTATTGAGCTGCATGAGCTGCTTGTAAATCTTGGAGATTAATTCTTTGTGAGTTGCTTCATTTGCAAATATTTCTCCCATTCTGAGGGTTGTCTTTTGTTCTTGTTTATGGTTTCCTTTGCTGTGCAAAAGCTTTGAAGTTTCATTAGGTCCCATTTGTTTATTTTTGTTTTTATTTCCATTTCTCTAGGAATTGTGTCAAAAAGGATATTGCTGTGATTTATGTCATAGAGTGTTCTGTCTATGTTTTCCTCTAAGAGTTTGATAGTTTCTTGCCTTACATTTAGGTCTTTAATCCATTTTAGGTTTATTTTTGTGTATGGTGTTAGGGAGTGTTCTAATTTCATACTTTTACATGTACCTGTCCAGTTTATGCAGCACCACATATTGAAGAGGCTGTCTTTTCTCTACTGTATATTCTTGCTTCCTTTATCAAAGATAAGGTGATCAGGGCTTCCCTGGTGGTGCAATGGTTGAGAATCCGCCTGCTGATTCAGGGGACAAGGGTTCATGACCCAGTACGGGAGGATCCCTCATGCCATGGAGCGGCTGGGCCCATGAGCAATGGCCACTGAGCCTGCACGTCCAGAGCCTGTGCTCCACAACGGGAGAGGCCACAACAGTGAGAGGCCCGCGTACTGCAAAAGAAAAAAAAAAGATAAGGTGACCATATGTGAGTGGGATTATCTCTGGGCTTTCCATCCTGTTACATTGATCTATATTTCTGTTTTTGTGCCAGTACCATACTGTCTTGATTACTGTAGCTTTGTAATATAGTCTGAAGTCAGGGAGCCTGATTCCTCCAGCTCCGTTTTTCATTCTCAAGATTGCTTTGGCTATTTGGGGTCTTTTGTGTTTCCATACTAATTGTGAAAATTTTTTTCTAGTTCTGTGAAATATGCCATTGGTAGTTTGATAGGGATTGCATTGAACCTGTAGATTGCTTTGGGTAGCAGAGTCATTTTAACAATGTTGATTCTTCCAATCCAAGAACATAGTATATCTCTCCATCTATTTGTATCACCTTTAATTTGTTTCATCAGTGTCTTATACTTTTCTGCATACAGGTCGTTTGTCTCCTTAGATAGGTTTATTCCTTGATATTTTATTCTTTTTGTTGCAATGGTAAATGGGAGTATTTTCTTAATTTCACTTTCAGATTTTTCACCATAAATATATAGGAATGCCAGAGATTTCTGTGCATTAATTTTGTATTCTGTTATTTTACCAAGTTCATGGATTAGCTCTAGTAGTTTTCTGGTAGCATCTTTAGGATTCTCTATGTAGAGTTTCATGTCATCTGAAAACAGTGACAATTTTACTTCTTCTTTTCTGATTGGGATTCATTTTATTGTTTTTCTTCTCTGATTGCTGTGGCTGAAACTTCGAAAACTATGTTGAATAATATTGGTGAGATTGGGAACCTTTTCTTACTCCTGATCTTAGTGGAAATGCTTTCAATTTTTCACCATTGAGGACGATGTTGGCTGTGGGTTTTTCATATATGGCCTTTATTTTGTTTAGGAAAGCTCCCTCTGTGCCTATTTTCTGGAGGGTTTTTATCATAAATGTGTGTTGAATTTTGTCAAAAGCTTTCTTTGTATCTATTGAGATGATCATATGGTTTTTCTTCTTCAATTTGTTAATATGGTGTATCACGTTGTTTGATTTGTTTATATTGAAGAATCCTTGCATTCCTGGAATAAACCCTTCTTGATCATGGTGTATGATCCTTTTAATGTGCTGTTGGATTCTATGTGCTAGTATTTTGTTGAAGATTTTTGCATCTATGTTCATCAGTGATATTGGCCTGTAGATTTGTTTCTTTGTGACATCTTTGCCTGATTTTGGTGTCAGGGTGATGGTGGCCTCGTAGACTGAGTTTGGGAGTGTTCCTCCCTCTGCTATATTTTGGAAGAGTTTGAGGAGTATAGGTGTTATCTCTTCTGTAAATGTTTGATAGAATTCGGCTGTGAAGCCACCTGGCCCTGGGCTTTTGTTTGTTTGAAGATTTTTAATCACAGTTTCAATTTCAGTGCTTGTGATTTGTCTGTTCATATTTTCTATTTCTTCCTGATTCAATCTCAGCAGGTTGTTCATTTCTAAGAATTTGTCCATTTCTTCCATGTTGTCCATTTTATTGCCATAGTAGTGTTGCTTGTAGTAATCTCTCATGATCCTTTGAATTTCTGCAGTGTCAGTTGTTACTTCCTTTTCATTTCTAATTCTATTGATTTGAGTCTTCTCTCTTTTTTTCTTGATGAGTCTGGCTAATGGTTTATCAGTTTTATTTATCTTCTCAAAGAACCAGCTTTTAGTTTTATTGATATTTGCTCTCATTTCCTTCATTTCTTTTTCATTTATTTCTGATCTGATCTTTATGATTTCTTTCCTTCTGATAACTTTGGGATTTTTTGTTCTTCTTCCTCTAATTGCTTTAGGTGCAAGTTTAGGTTGTTTATTTGAGATGTTTCCTGTTTCTTAAGGTAGGATTGTATTGCTATAAAGTTCCCTCTTAGAACTGCTTTTGCTGCATCCCATAGGTTTTAGGTCATTGTGTCTCCATTGTCATTTGTTTCTAAGTATTTTTTGATTTCCTCTTTCATTTCTTCAGTGACCACTTGGTTATTAAGTAGTGTATAGTTTAGCCTACATGTGTTTTTATATTTTACAGGTATTTTCTTGTAGTTGATATTTAGTCTCATAGCATTGTATTTGGAAAAGATACCTGATATGATTTCAAATTTTTAAACATACCAAGGCTTGATTTGTGACCCAAGATGTGATATATCCTGGAGAATATCCATGAGCACTTGAGAAGAATGCATATTCTGTTGTTTTTGGATGGAGTGTCCTATAAATATGAGTTAAATCCATCTTGTTTAATGTATCTCTTAAATGCTGAATTCTCTTAGCTTTTGCTTGGCATCCAAGGTTTTAACTTCTCTGTTGAATCTGAATGAGATCCTTCCTGGGTAGAGTAATCTTGGTTGTAGCTTTTTCCCTTTCATCACTTTAAATATGTCCTGCTACTCCCTTCTGGCTTGCAGAGTTTCTGCTGAAAGATGAGCTGTTAAGCTTATGGGGATTCCCTTGTATGTTATTTTCTGTTTTTCTGTTTTTTTTAAAAATATTTTTTGTTTTTTTAAAATTTTTGATAGTTTGATTAATATGTGTCTTGGCTTGTTTCTCCTTGGATTTATCCTGTATGGGACTCTCTGCACTTCCTGGAGTTGATAGACTATTTCCTTTCACATGTGGGGGAAGTTTTCAACTATAACCTCTTCAAATATTTTCTCAGACCCTTTGTTTTTCTCTTCTTTTCCTGGGACCCCTATAATCCGAATGTTGGTGTGTTTAATATTGCTCCAGGTGTCTCTGAGACTGTCCTCAATTATTTTCGTTCTTTTTTCTTTATTCTTCCCTGTGGTAGTTATTTCCACTGTTTTATCTTCCATGTCACTTACCCGTTCTTCTGCCTCAGTTATTCTGCTATTGATTACTTTGAGAGAATTTTTAATTTCAGTTATTGCGTTGTTCATCATTGCTTCTTTGCATTTTAGTTCTTCTAGGTCCTGGTTAAACATTTCTTGTATTTTCTCCATTCTATTTTGAAGATTTTGTATCATCTTTACTATCATTGCTCTGAATTCTTTTTCAGGTAGACTGCCTACTTCCTCTTCATTTGTTTGGTCTGGTGGGTTTTTACCTTGCTCCTTCATCTGCTGTGTGTTTCTCTGTCTTCTCATTTTGCTTAACTTACTTACTATGTTAACTTAGTATGACTTTAGACAGCCTCTCTGCTAATGGGTGGGATTGTGTTCATATCTTGCTCGTTGTTTGGCATGGGGCATCCAGTATTTGAGCTTGCTGGCCGTTGGGTGTAGCTGGGTCCTAGTGTTGAGATGGAGCTCTCTGGGAGAGCTCTCGCTAGTTGATATTACGTGTGGCTGGGACATCTCTGGTGGGCCAACGTCCTGGACTCGGCTCTCCCACCTCCGAGTCTCAGGCCTGGCACCAGGCTGGAGCACCAAGACCCTGTCAGCCACCATTCTCAGAAGAAAAGACAGAAAGTAAAGGCAAAACTGTAACAATAAAATTTAAAAATTTTTAGAAAAGAAGAGAGTAACCAAACAAATAAACAAATCCACCAATGATAACAAGCACTAAAAACTAAACTAAGATAAATGTAAAACTCAGAAACAAATCCGTTGCAGAAAGCAAACCCCAAGTCTACAGTTGCTCCCAAAGTCCACTGCTTCAATTTTTGAAACGTTCATTGTCTATTCAAGTATTCCCAGATGCAGGTTTTTTCAAGTTGATTTCTGGGATTTTATCCACTGTTCCTGAGTCTGCATGGAGAAATATCCCTTTATCATCTTTGTTCGCCCAGCTCCTGGGGTTCAGCTTCGATTTTGGCCCTGCCTGTGTATGTAGGTCCCCTTCAGGCATCTGTTCCACACCCAGACAGGAAGGGGTTAAGGCAGCATCTAATTAGGGCTTTCTTGCTCACTCAGGCTGTGGAGAGGGAGGGGTACAGTAGTCATAATTCAGATGCGGGGCAAGCATGCGGTGATACAGGCCAGAGTGACATTGCCACAGCCTGAGGTGTGCCGTGTATCCTCCCAGGGAAATTGTCCCTGGATCTCGGGACCTGGGCAGCGGTGTGCTACACAGGCTCCTGGAGGGGGTGTGGGTAGTGACCTGTGCTTGCACACAGGATTATTGGTGACATTGGCAGCAGCATTAGCGTTTCATGCCTGTTTCTGTGATCTGAGCTCATAGCTGCAGCTCACGCCTGTCTCTGAAACTCACTTAGGCGGTGCTCTGCCTTCTGTGGGCACAAGTGGAAGGAATCCCTTTTCTTTGTGCACCCCAGAATAATGGTCTCTTGCCTCTACAGCAGGTCCAGACATTTTTTTGGACACCCTCCCAGCTAGTTGTGGCACACTGGCCCCCTTCAGGCTGTCTTCACACAGTGAACCCCAGTAGTCTCCCTGGGATCTGACTTCCAAAGCGTGAGCCTCAGCACCCATTGCCCACCCACCATGGTGGGTGAGCAGACAAGTGTCTCAGGTTGGTGAGTGCTGGTTGACCCTGATCCTCTGTGCAGGAATCTCTCAGCTTTGCCCTCTGCACCCCTGTTGCTGAGTCCCAGTGAGACTACTGTCGTTGGCTGTGTGATGACAGCCTGAAGGGGGCTAGTGTGCCACAACTACCTGGGAGGGAGTCCCAAGATCCCGGGACAACTTCCCTGGGGGAATACATGGCACACCTCAGACTGTGGCAACGTCATGCCAGCCTCTGTCACCGCAGGCTTGCCCCACATTTCAATTATGATTACTGTACCCCTCCCTCTCCACAGCCTGATTGAACAAGAGAATCCTAATTAGATGCTGCTTTAAACCCTTCCTGTCTGGGTGGGGAACAGATGCCTGAAGGGGACCTACATGCAGAGGCAGGGCCAAAATCGAAGCTGAACCCCAGGAGCTGGGCGAACAAAGAAGAGAAAGAGATATTTCTCTGTGAAGCCTCAGGAGCAGTGGATTAAATCTCCACAATCAACTTGATGAACCCTGCATCTGTGGAATAACTGAATAGACAAGGAATGTTTCAAAAATTGAAGCAGTGGACTTTGGGGGCAACTGTAGACTTGGGGCTTGCTTTCTGAGATGGATTTGTTTCTGAGTTTTACATTTATCTTAGTTTAGTTTTTAGTGCTTGTTATCATTGGTGGATTTGTTTATTGGTTTGGTTGCTCTCTTTTTAAAAAAATTTATTATTACTATTTTGCCATTTCTTTCTTCCTTTTCTTCTGAGACTGGTGGCTGGCAGGGTCTTGGTGCTCCAGCCAGGTGTCAGCCCTGAACCTCGGAAGTGGGAGAGCTGAGTCCAGGACATTGTACCACCAGAGACCTCCCCGCCACACATAATATCAATCAGTGACAGCTCTCCCAGAGATCTCCATCTCATCACTAAGACCCAGCTCCACCCAGCGGCCAACAAATTCCAATGCTATAAACCCCATACCAAAAAACTAGCAAGATATGAACACAATCCCACCCATTAGCAGAGAGGCTGCCTAAGGTCATACTAAGTTCACAGACACCCCAAAACACCACTGGACACGGCCTTGCCCACCAGACAGACAAGATCCAGCCCCACCTACCAGAACACAGGCACCAGTCCCCTCCACCAGGAAGCCTACACAACCCACTGAACCAACCTAAGCCACTGGGTGCAGATGCCTAAAACAACGGGGACTACGAACCTGCAGCCTGTGAAAAGGAGACCCCAAACACAGTAAGTTAAGCAAAATGAGAAGATAGAGAAACACACAGAGATGAAGGAGCAAGGTAAAAACCCACCAGACCAAACAAATGAAGAGGAAATTGGAAGTCTGCCTGAAAATAATTCAGAGTAATGGTAGTAAAGATGATCCAAAATCTTCGAAATAGAATGGAGAAAATACAAGAATCGATTAACCAGGACCTAGAAGAACTAAAGCGTAAACAAACAGTGATGAACAACACCATAAATAAAATTAAAAATTCTCTAGAAGGAATCAATAGCAGAATAACTGAGGCAGAAGAACGGATAAGTTACATGTAAGAAAAATAGTGGAAATAACCACCTCAGAGCAGAATAAAGAAAAAAGAATGAAAAGAATTGAGGACAGTCTCTGAGATATCTGGGACCATATTAAACACCCCAACATTCGAATTATATATGTCCCAGAAGAAGAAGAGAAAAAGAAAGGGTCTGAGAAAATATTTGAAGAGGTTATAGTCGAAAACTTCCCTAACTTGGGAAAGGAAATAGTCTATCAAGTCTAGAAAGTGCAGAGAGTCTAATAGAACATAAATCCAAAGAGAAACATGCCAAGACACATATCAATCAAACTATCAAAAATTAAATACAAAGAAAAATATTAAAAGCAGCAAGGGAAAAACAACAAATAATATACAAGGGAATCCCCATAAGGTTAACAGCTGATCTATCAGCAGAAACTCTGCAAGCCAGAAGGGAGTGACAGGACATATTTAAAGTGATGAAAGGGAAAAAGCTACAACCAAGATTACTCTACCCAGGAAGGATCTCATTCAGATTCAACAGAGATATTAAAACCTTGGAAGACAAGCAAAAGCTAAGAGAATTCAGCATTTAAGAGATACATTAAACAAGATGGATTTAATTGATATTTATAGGACATTCCATCCAAAATCAACAGAATACACTTTCTTCTCAAGTGCTCATGGTACATTCTCCAGGATATATCATATCTTGGGTCACAAATCAAGCCTTGGTATATTTAAGAAAATTGAAATCATATCAAGTATCTTTTCTGACCCCAGCACTATGAGACTAGATGTCAATTACAGGAAGAAATCTGTAAAAAATACAAACACGTTGAGGCTAAACAATACATTACTTGCTAATCAAGAGATCACTGAAGAAATCAAAGAGGAAATCAAAAAATACCTAGAAACAAATGACAATGAAACCACGACAACCCAAAACCTATGGGATACAGCAAAAGCAATTCTAAGAGGGAAGTATATAACAATAGAATCCTACATCGAGAAACAAGAAACATCTGAAATAAACAACCTAACGTTACACGTAAAACAGTAAGAGAAAGAAGAACAAAAACCCCCCAAATTTAGGAGAAGACAAGAAATCATAAATATCATATCAGAAGTAAATGAAAAAGGAATTAAGGAAACAAGAGCAAAGGTCAATAAAACTAAAAGGTGATTCTTTGAGAATATAAAACAAATTGATAAACCATTAGCCAGACTTATCAAGAAAAAAAGGGACAAGACTCAAATCAATAGGATTAGAAATGAAAAAGGAGAAGTAACAACTGATACTTCAGAAATATAAAGGATCATGAGAGATTACTACAAGCAAGTACATGCCAATAAAATGGGCAACCTGGAAGAAATGGACAAATTCTTAGAAAAGCAAAACCTTCTGAGACTGAACCAGAAAGAAATAGAAAAAAAATTCCCATCACAAACAGTGAAATTGAGACTGTGATTAACAATTTTCCAACAAACAAAAACCCAGGACCAGATGGTTTCACAGGCGAATTCTATCAAGCATTTAAAGAAGAGCTAACAGGGGCTTCTCTGGTGGCGCAGTGGTTGAGAGTCTGTCTGCCAATGCAGGGGACACGGGTTCGTGCCCTGGTCCGGGAAGATCCCACATGCCATGGAGCGGCTGAGCCCGTGAGCCATGGCCACTGAGGCTGTGCGTCCGGAGCCTGTCCTCCACAACAAGAGAGGCCACAGCAGTGAGAGGCCCGTGTACAGCAAAAAAAAAAAAAAAAAAAAAAAAAAAGAAGAGCTAACACCTATCCTTCTCAAACTCTTGCCAATTATAGCACAGGGAGGAACACTCCCAAACTCATTCTACAAGGCCACTATCAGCCTGATACCAAAACCAGACAAAGATATCACAAAGAGAGAAAGCTACAGGTCAATATCACTGATGAACATAGATGCAAAAATCCTCAGCAAAATACTAGCAAACAGAATCCAACAACACATTGAAAGGATCATGTGCCATGATCAAGTGTCGTTTATCCCAGGAATGCAAGGATTCTTCAATATATGCAAATCAATCAATGTGATACACCATATTAACCAATTGAAGGATAAAAAACATATGATCTTCTCAATAGACGTAGAAAAAGTTTTCAACAAAATTCAATACCTATTTATGAAAAAAACCCTCCAGAAAGTAGGTGTAAAGGGAACTTACCTCAATATAATAAAGACCATATATGACAAACCCACAGCCAACATCGTTCTCTATGGTGAAAAATTGAAACCATTTCCACTGAGATCAGGCACAAAACAAGGTTTCCCACACTCACCACTATTATTCAACATAGTTTTGGAAGTTTTAGCCACAGCAATCAGAGAAGAAAAAGACATAAAATGAATCCAAATTGGAAAAGAAGGACTAAAATTGTCACTATTTGCAGATGACATGATAACTATACACAGAGAATCCTAAAGATGTTACCAGAAAACAACTAAAGCTAATCAGTGAGTTTGGTAAAATTGCAGGATACAACTTTAATGCATACAAATCTCTTGCATTCATATATACTGCTAATGAAAAATCTGAAAGTGAAATTAAGAAAACACTCCCATTTATCATTGCAGCAAAAAGAATAGAATACCTAGGAATAAATCTACCAAAGGAGACAAAAGACCTGTATGCAGAAAACTATAAGACACTGATGAAAGAAATTAAAGATGATACAAACAGATAGAGAGATATACCATGTTCTTGGATTTGAAGAATCAGCATTGTGAAAATGACTATAATATCTAAAGCAATTAACAGATTCAATGCAATACCTATCAAACTACCAATGGCATTTTCACAGAACTAGAACAAAATATTTCACAATTTGTTTGGAAACACAAAAGACCCAGAATACCCAAAGTGATCTTGAGAAAGAAAAATGGAGCTGGAGGAATCAGGCTCCCTGACATCAGACTATACTACAAAGCTAAAGTAATCAAGACAGAGTGGCACTGGCACAAAAACAGAAATATAGATAAATGCAACAGGATAGAAAGCCCAGAGATAAACCCATACACATATGGTCACCTTATCTTTGATAAAGGAGGCAAGAATATACAATGGAGAAGAGACAACCTCTTCAGTAAGTGGTGCTGGAAAATTTGGATAACTACCTGTAAAGGAATGAAATTAGAATAATTCCTAACACCATACACAAAATAAACTTGAAATGGATTAAAGCACTAAATGAAAGGTTAGACACTATAAAACTCTTAGAGGAAAACATAGTCACAACACTCTATGACATAAATCACAGCAAGATCCCTTTTGACTCACCTCCTAGAGAAATGGAAATAAATACAAAAATAAACAAATGGGACCTAATGAAACTTAAAAGTTTTTACACAGCAAAGGAATCCATAAACAAGATGAAAATACCACCCTCAGAATGGTGGAAAATATTTGCACATGAAGCAACTGACAAAGGATTAATCTCCAAAATATAGAAGCAGCTCATGCAGCTCAAAATCAGGAAAAGATCCCAATCCAAAAATGGGCAGAAGACCTAAATAACATTTCTCCAATGAAGATATACAGATTGCCAACACACACACAAAAGGATGCTCAACATCTCTGATCATTAGAGAAATACAAATCAAATCAACAGTAAGGTATCACCTCACACTGGTCAGAATGGCCATCGTCAAAATATCTACAAATAGTAACTGCTGGAGAGAGTGTGGAGAAAAGGGAACCCTCTTGCACTGTTGGTGGGAATGTGAATTGATACAGCCACTATGGAGAACATTATGGATGTTCCTTAAAAATCTAAAAATAGAACTACCATATGACCCAGAAATCCCATTACTGGGCATATACCCTGAGAAAACCATAGTTCAAAAAGAGACATGTACCACAATGTTCATTGCAGCAGTATTTACAGTAGCCAGGACTTGGAATCAACCTAAGTGTCCATCGACAGATAAATGGATAAAGAAGATCTGGCACATATATACAATGGAAGATTACTCAGCCATAAAAACCAAAATTGAGTTATTTGTAGTGAGGTGGATGGACATAGAGTCTGTCATACAGAGTGAAGTACTTTAGAAAGAGAAAAACAAATACCATATGCTAACACATATATGGAATCTTAAAAAAAATTGTTCTGATGAACCTATGGGCAGGATAGGAATAAAGTTGCAGATGTAGAAAATGGACTTGAGGACACAGGGAGGGGTAAGTGTAAGCTGGGACAAAGAGAGAGAGTAGTATTCACATATATACACTACCAGATATAAAACTGATAGCTAGTGGGAAGCAGCTGCATAGCACAGGGAGATCA